>NC_134701.1:247662566-247962566 GCF_043290135.1 Rhipicephalus microplus | reverse complement strand
GCGAAATCACCCCCCCCCCCCCTTATATGGCGACAAACTGAGCTAAGCGCTCCCAACAGTCGACGTCACTCGAAAGCGTAAACAGATCCCGAAATCCCAAGCGTTATCGCACGGCTGAGTCCTCTCGGACCTGCATTTACAGAGCGACGACGGAAGGATTGGGCGGCTTAAAGCCGTAACAGTGCTTCACGCCAGAGTAGACATGTATGCGTACGAGTTAGTTCCAGGTTTGCACACGCGTTCTGCGCGTTCTGATTGATGTTAAGAGGGTCGAGGCAAGTATGTGGTGACGTGAATTATGACTGCGCTGTACACATTCAGGCCCAAAGCCGTGCTTCGGAGCGTAAACATGATTTGTAAGGCAAGGATACAACTAAGCTAGCCCTTTCTCTCTCTCTTTTCAACATTATTTCATTAGAAGAAAACGTTTAGAGCTGTGTGATTCATTATGCACTTTGAAATCACAGCGATATATATGCAAGAAGTTTCGTCTAATTTATTTCTCTACCTGCAACTATATATAATAGTCGCGAATATCTCTCCCATTGTGTTTTTTTTTTCACGGTAAATCTTTGTTGATTCTAACGCGGAACAGTCATAAAGCCCTGGTTTAATTAACTTTTTTTGAAAACCATTTTTCGGTGGAACTTCATAACAGGGGCAAAGTACAGAACAAAATGTATCGTTCAAAGTACATATCTTGCTCTGTGGTGTCCATAGACTGCTCCAGTACATCGGGGAATGTTGCATCATAAAAAGCAGCTGGACCAACCCCGAGGTTGAACTTCCTTCTTGAAGGACTGTTAACGCCAGTAATCTTGTGCTACGGCAACACGTTATGAAGCTCTTAATAAGAACAAAGCACTTCAAGCACGTTCCCAGGTCACAGTGTTCATTGTTATGAATCATTTGGCAAATTTAATTGCCAGAAAGTAATTGGGAACATCGTGCAGCGCTGTGCAGATATACTATACTTCCTACCAAAGTCATAGTCAATAATATATTTTTCCTATACCGTGCGGTAGATTAGTTCAATTGTTTAACCACTTTTCACGTATGTTCGTGCGTGTGCTTGTACGCGTAATACTGTGTACATGTAAAATTGAAAGATGCAAGGAGTGAAGGGGGCTGGCTAATTTACTGCAGCCCCCCTTCCCGACCTAACTTGATTATGCAAATGGTTGTATGCTTTGTATGAAAAAATGTGGTTTATTTTTTTGATAATTTGATTGGTGTGAATTGATTTGCTTTGTTTTGATTGCTTGCACGTTTTCAAAATTACATGAACAGTATGTATGTTGCGCCTGCCACAAGACGTGACAGGAAGATGTCGACTACGCGATCAATCACACAGCTGCATCTGCGTAACTCTACTGGCTGCAGAAACTCCCGATAATCAAACGCCCAATTGGCAGTTTTAGGCTTCCGGCGAAGCTACGTAAGCGGACGTGGCATTTGCTCCCGAATGATGGCCTTGCGACTTGATGACTCGTGAACACAAGAAGCTCGCCGTGATGAGGTGGCAGCCCAGTTAATTGCAGGCCACATTATAGCTGCCTGGCCGCTCGCGGAGCCGGAAGGTCAAACCGTACTTGTCAGCACGGTGGCAGCCTCACATTCGGCAATATCGTCTAATCCATTGCCACGAAGAGATGGGTACCCATTGATAGTTCAGGAATTATCAAAACGAGGACATGCGAGATTTCCTAAACGCGCGTAATCGCAGAGCTAGTGATATTCTTCCGACTACAGAATTGTAATTGTGGCCGTACATTTAGCTTAATAGGAGTATAAGAATAGAGCAGATGTGAGCACACAGTACATATGAGCACACCAGTTGGAAAGGAGTACAATGGAAATTTAGGCTAGAAGTACTGTCGATATGGTTGTATATATATAAATGAGAATGACGAATGAACTGTAGAACCCACATTGGTAGTTTGTTTGTTTCTTTAGTTACCACATTCACACAAACGTAAGTCGACCCACTTTATCTAAATTTGGAATCCAAACTTGGGAGATTGACTTACAGTCGAAACCACCGCTAGTTACTATGGGATAAACAAGAAATTGGGGACATAGGGGCACAGTTACGGCAGTATGTTTGCATTTTGGTTCTACTTGTAAAGTATATCATACTTTCTCGCTTATAACCTGCTCCCTCGGCAACAATTCGCGGAAAGTTTTCTAACAATGGATACCAGTGTACTGTCACGAAGCTACTTCCTTGAGTTGTTGTGAAGCACTGCCATGAAGGCCTCTTTGCACGCCGGGATTGGCGTCTTTTGTTATGATTTTACAAAAGACTTTCGGGCCTAGTTGCTCATTCATTCTTAATATATTCCAGGGCTACTTTTTATGAGGACAGGAGACATATGTGCGTGACAGGACGAGCGCTGGCTCCAAATGTGGAGTAAGCAAACAATGGAGTCAGCACCCATCCTATTCCATAGTAAGCAAATACGGCACTTACGGACAATACTCGAAATGTCACTTAAGAATACATAGTAATATACGTCGCCATTTCCATGAATGATCGCGTATTTACATAAATACACAAAATGGGCTTATAGGAATGTCTTTCACGCGAGCTGAGGGGCAATTCGGGTATTACTGGCAAGTGTGGGGGGTGGGGGGAGGTGCGCTTAGGGGGAAGATATATAAAAAAAATACCACGCCATACTTCTTAAGCGAATGACTTCCACAAAGAATCGTTTTTCTTTTTCATTGAAAACGATACACGCTCGAAAAATTTCAAGGCCCAAGACACTTTTGGCACACGCGTGCACTATAAGGAACAAGCATTCGTCAAAGCTTATATGCGCTATGCAGCATCCAATTGTGCGCGGCCCATAATCTCAAGGCCAACACGCCCACATTCGTGAGACGTCATCTCATGCATCCCCAACATGGCTATCCTTCTGCAGAGGCGAGACTGTTTTTCACGAAGAAACTCATTCTTCAGCGGCACCATACACTTTCAGTGAACTGTCATTGCTAGGAGCTCCCGCTGAAGCATTGCAAACACTCAACCAAACGTCAAAAGGCGCATGCATAAGAAAGCCACGGTTATGCTCAGAACTGCCAGCAAATATTTCCGCAGCTGCATGCGGATGAAATAATGCCTCTTTGATAAATGTATTAAAGGGACCCACAACTGGCCAGAATGGGTGGCTAGATTCCGGCGTAAAGGAAAAGAGCGTGAATTATGGTGATAGGTGACAGCATGCTTTTCGCGATCCGAGTAGGATTTATATTTTTTTTAAATCGCGTTCTAAAGTAACCTGAACCGGCATGTCGTGCCCCTCGCAAGAGCCATGAACCACAAATATGAAGTCCTAACCACTTTGCTGTTATTAATTAAAGCGCACCGATGTAAAGGCTTAAATTTTGGTTATGTATGTTATTATTCATTTTCGTTTGCTTCTATACGGCTTATACAAGGTAAAAGTAGAGCATGAAAAGCGGCGCTGCTTTCGTGGCCTCTGCAGGGAAACGTGGGCAGTGGCGTATGCGCACGGCGTTTCCAGAGTAGCTTGATTCCCGTAGAAGCACGCGAGCTTGTGAATGCGATCACTGCGGCACGCGAAATTGTTTACCAATCTACATACTCAATAGGCGTGCGGCTTGTGGTGGTAACGGTGGTGGTGCGTCGGATTTGTCGCTACCGCTGTCGTCCATCGAAGCATGTCGCTCTGGCGCTACTTCATAGGGGTCCCAATTTTGGGGAGCCGAAACTATTTCCTCCAACTCACTCAAGTTGTCAAGCCACGACATATGGAAGCTGTCCAACTACGCCCGCACGTTAACTGCCATGCGTGCATTGTCGATCAACGCGCCCGTCGTTTCGTATTCGAAGATTTGGCTTAGCTATAGACTTGGCTAAAGTCGAAAAAACAACCTGTGCATGGCCAAAAGTACTTTCATAAGAAGCCCCGGGAAAGTGCTGTAACTCAGGTAGAGTAATTTAGCACGCTATATACAATGGTCACGATACTCCAGGCTTGACAAACACAGCATTACTTAGGGCTCCACTGTCCATCACTGCTGGCATTATACTGGCGTATAATTGCTATCACGATCACATCCACTGTTTGCATAATGTCTATTTAGGATTACATAATCGCTGCAAATCAAAAATTATGATTATAAATGTTGTACGGCGTTTTTCGCGTTACCATTCTGTGATTACAAGAGCTATCAGTTGCATTCAATAAAACGGGTACCATAAATATTAGTTGGGGGTCCCTTTAAGTTGAAAAGAACTGACATCCGTGCCAGCATTTAAAGTAAGACATCCCTCACAATTTATCTACGTCAAACTCGCATATGATTTTTGCTTATTCTACCCAAGGTGCTTCAGCGATATTTAAAAATATGCCGACACACGCAATGATGACGCAAAATGCATGTTGCTGACCACTGCCTGGAGTAAGTTAGATTACTTTTTGTGTTCTGATTATTTGCTTAATTGGACCCCTTTATTTAGCTATCTTTTGAAATAATGAAGAGGGGTAAAAGCTTCTAATCACAAAGTCATATATCAGTTTGCAAAACGTCCGATTGGTCAATTTTGAACTTTATATAATCTGTTAATTATTAAAAATTAAACGAAAATTCTTTTTCATAAAAAAACACTTCTGCTATTACATAAAAACTTTCGGCTAGAGTTTACTGCCTTCTTCAACCGAGCTCCTAAACCATCCAGTGAAATGACGCGTTTATTGAAGCAGCTCACCTCTGCCGGCCGCTGGTCAGGCACAACGCATGTTCCGGTATTCGTCTGGCGGTGGAAACACGCACCTGAGTTACGCAATCTAAATCAGTATTCTGTGCAGATAATAAGGGTTACGTAAACTGGAAGTCAAGCTCTCGTGGGCCCACTCTTACTGTCGTCGTTGCACGAGTAAACAAATCCCGTAAAGAGGATATCGAGTCTCGGCGACGTGGCTGCACATACGTAGCCATTCCAACAACGGAACTTAGCTCCTGGCAAAATAACATGGTATTCTATGAAGTTTATTTATTGCTGTTCGTGGAAATTGAGCCTTACCAAATCTTTGCTTCCTTGTAGATTCTCCTATCAGTTGAAGCATTCTAATGAGTAAGATTTTTGCTGTACTCGTAGTGCCTGACACAATGCTGATAAGTTTAAAATGAAGCTCGCGCAGCGCAAAACTGTAAAAAGAATGTTATATAACCTGAAAATACGGGTACTTTGTAAGTTCGAACTTCTCGGAAAAAACGTACTATGAGAACGCATGAGCTCCGCCTTTCAAGAGTGGATTGCGATAGCGTAATCAGACACCGTGCGCATGACCTGTTTGATTGCTATAGCCCGTAGCTCCGGTTCTCGGTGCATGCCACAACCGTGCCGCAAGGAGACGAACGACTACGTTTAGCCCATCATTTCAAAACTATACTGGAGTGCCTACTGCAAGTATAGTTAAGGGCCCACTACGCCTTAATTCTCCCTTTTGCGAATCACTGAAGAGCCATCTAGGCCAAAAGGCAAACCTACTCAGTTGCGCGCTATGTTGGTGCTTTTACAGCTGATGATTATTTGTTTTATTTGAATCTCTCTGGATTTTTCGGTCACTGGAATTATGATATTGTTTCACTCACAACCAACGACGTTGGCGCCAACGTCGGGATGAATGTCGACGCCGAAACCAACACTGGAATTTTTGACCGGTGCTCCTGAGCTGGTATAAGCCATGGTAGAGACATCATCATCATGATTATCATCATCATCATCATTTTCTACAGAAGGAGCTTTTTGACGCTCACACGCGTGTATTTCGATATTACGACGTACACTCTACTTAACCACGACACTGATTGTGCGCTGATCTTGCCGTTACGCTGCCGGTGTGAGTATCCCAATCGAAGGGTTAAAACTGATCGATTTGTTTATTTATTTATTTTATCTTTTGACCTGAGAGGAGAAAATAAAATTTAGACAAAACCGGCTACTACACGCAATAATAAGAAACACCCTAATTTCATTTCATCCATTATGTTGTTACATCCAGGAAACTCGACAAATTCCTTCAATAATTGACCAAACTGGAAAATAGATGAAGTGAAACTGCCAGATGTCGACTGAAAAAAATTGACGAAGATCCAGTTGAACAGCGCAAGGCTTGCAATAGCGCCGCGGGACGATTAGGAAAACTAATGACTAATGTGGTTGCATATATGTTAATGCTATAAGGTCTTAGCTACCGTGGCGCGTGCACGGAAGGGCGCCATGGAGAGCACCCCTTCTCTCGCCTACTCATCTGCAAGAGGGAAAGAAGGGAGGGAGTTACAAAGCCTGCCGCATATCTTCACTTAATGTTAGGCGGAGGGACGCTGCGATGGAACCCCCCCTCCCCTCTCTGAAGTGGAACCCAGCGCGCGCTTATGCTTAGCCAAGTGATGCAGCTTGTTTCCAGGTTGCTTCTGGGTTGTTTATTGGGTTCAGCTAAATGGCGCTAGGCTGTTTCCACGTTGATACAGGTAGCGCAGAGAGGTTAGAGCTAATACAGCCCCAGACACGACACGGGCCCGTTAGCGTGGGTCACGACGACATGTTCATGTCGTTATGGCTCGCTGCGGGTCGCTTCGATCGTTACGAGGTATCGCAGCCGCCGTTGCAATGACCTTGCCGTTCCCAAGTATTCTCTCGTTCTGCGTAATCGGGGTTCTTCAGCTCACAGCCGTCACTTCGCAGCCATTTGTTAGGCTAATTGTTGCCATTACGAAGGGCGCCGAACTGGAGTGATCCAGAAATCGAGACCACCTGGTGTTCTTTCACGTGTATGTATATCTGAATACGCGGGCCCCAAACATATCGCCCCCGTAGGAGTGCGGCCCCCACGACCGGGATTCAATTCCGCAAACTTCGGCTCAGCCATCGAGCTCCATAAGCACTATAGACCACCATGGCGGGTGCAGTTCGGGAGAAAATGGAAGCTTTAAAAGTTACATAGTTGAAACAATGGGCGTCAACCTTGAGCCAATGGGTCGTCAAGACTCGTCTTTGTGAACGCTCAAGGAAGGTGTTCCTTTGACAAATCGAAGTCAGTTTGTCGATACGCTAGCTTGAGCGAAGCATCTGTTCAAATATGTTTCGTCTCTTTCTCGCTATAAAAACAGACAGTGAATTGGTACGAGAACAATCAACATGAATAATGGCAGCAACAACACGCAGTTTCTGTTTGAACACTGCATCATGAAGTAAAAAAAAACAGAAAACGTGCTCAGGCACACACGAAAACGCTTGCATTACCACATACACGAGCAGGAAAGACATACACACAAAACTCAGTTACAGCATCGTCGACTCTCGTGCCTCGCGGGAATTGCATCTAGGGGGGTGCGAAGAAGGGTCAGTATGCGGCCGTATAAAATATGCATTGACGTTGTTTACTCCTTGCGGTGGCAGCTTCTTAATAGGTTAGCGTGCACTATTTTCCCCTAATCAGCAGTCCAAAGTCGCCAGTAAATTACTAATCACGCATGGTAATTGGTTGAGCGGATTAGACTGCTTGCACCATGTTACATGGAGTAGTAAAAGTTTGCCTCACGAACAAAAACGCCACAGCTCAATAACAAACGAGGGTTAAGTCCTCTGAAGGAGAGCGCTCCCTGTCGATAAAGTAATCACTAAGCGAAACAAGCTCGTCGCTAATTGCGAAGCAGATGGTGCATGCATCCTATTGTCAACACTTTAAGTAGCACCGACACAAAAACGTCGCACCTTGTTTTGTTTGTTTTTTCGTTGCAATAAAGTAGCTAACGACCCACTTTTGACGACTTAAAACCTCGTTTGCTCGAGTGCGCGAGGGTAAATTATTTGGAGGTTATTGAACACCACCCTGTCACAGTTTACTTTCCAGAGAGTGCCAAGTGATGAGGGACCCAGAGTGTTTTTCAAGTAAACATAGCTGACTATGTTAGCACATGAAAAAAAAAACTGCGTGCAAATGAGCAGTGCATTGACCACTCTTTTCAACGAAGGAAGGCGAGACAACTAGTGGGATCGATTTGTGCGGACACATACGCATCATCTACGAAATACAATGAAGGAATAATATAGCCTACATGAATGAATGAATGAACTTTATTTGAAGTCCGACAGTTTCCTTCGCGCGAGGTGGGGGAAGCGGAGACGCATATTTTAAGCGTCTCTGAGACGCTTAAAATATGCGTGACCCCCCCCACCCCCCAGAAATGCACTGCTGAAGCAAGGACATCAGCCTTTGTACTTTCTTGTAAGCCTGCACCCTCTTTCTGCTGAAAAGGTCTGCTAGGAGAGAGTGCTCGCAAGGATCGCGGTAGCCAACGCAAACTCGTGACCCAGGTGGCATTTGGTTGTTTACACGAAAACAAAAGGCGCGTTTCGCGTGCAGTGTCGTGACACACTTTAATAATGATTTTATGTATGTTCGAGCGGTCACCTGAGGCACCGCCATCATCATTGACGGAGGGTGGGAAGAGACAGGGGTTAATCTCCCCTTCCCCCACCTCGCGCGAAGCAAACTGCCGGACTTCAAATAAAGTTCCTTTATTCATTCATTCTAGGCTACATTATTCCTTCATTATATTTTGTAGATGATGCGTATGTGCTCGCACAAATCGATCGCACTAGTTATCTCGCCTTCCAAACTTTGTGTCAGTATTCCTTTAAACACAGAATACTGTCCTCTGTAAAAAAGAGAGGGTATAACGTTGTTTATGAAAAAAACAAGTCAAGCCCTTCACAATGAAAGCATGGTTCACTATAAAGAACTCTCGCAAAAATCTGCTAGCCACGATACAGACAAGAAGACTATTTTGCCTTAAGAGTCTTACAAAACATAATACAATGTCACTAACTGCACCCGCCAAACGTGCGGCTTTTAAATGCGAAGCATTTCTTTGCGAACTTCGACGACTTTGAGCGTATCTATCTATCTATCTATCTATCTATCTATCTATCTATCTATCTATCTATCTATCTATCTATTTTGTGGCACTTTTGGTGGCAGTATTTAGCTCAGTTATCGTATTCGTGCGCTCAAAGTAACAAAAATTCGAAGGTCGCAGGTTCGGATCCTACCGGTTGCAAGTTATCTTACCGTCCACTTCTCTTTCTTCGCATTTACACTACAGTCACTTTTAATGGCATTCCTTATACTTTCCCTGGCATTATTGTATGTCAGTTCTCGTTGAAATTGTGTCTCACAAAGAAAACGAGCCCTTCAATATGCACCTTCCTTAAAAATTAATGAACGAATTTACACAAGTCTGAGTGCGCTACCCTCTTTGTAATTACAGACGCTCCAAGAGAGCAATTTGTGTCCCGGTGAAAGTCGTTTCTCCGCGTTATATGCCGTTCCGGAGGTCGTACGGTTCTTTCTCGTTTAGTAAGCGGCAATGCGTTCCTGTGGAAGCTTATTACTGAAAAAAAGCTTTACTGCTATTGGGTCGTCCTTCGCAGCATTCAGGCGGCTAGATTGCCTGCATCGGGTGCAGAGGCTATCGCGACGCGAGGAAAATTAACCCAATGACATCGAAAGTTTTATTCAAAGCTGTAACTTTGATAGCATGGAGACTCATATGCAAGAGTGCAGAAGCATTGACCAAGTAATGTAAGCAATCGCTATGCCGTTCAAGAACTCTAAGCACTAATTGCTACTCATAATGAAAGCTCCTACCCTACATCGCTGCTTGATTAGTAGAGTGCACAAGCCATTAAGCTTTCTTTAGAAAGACGCGATTCGAATCGAGGCATCGGAAACTGGTATTGCATCAGCCTAAGCTGTATCTCTTTCTAGGTAGCACTTAGTCGCAGAGGAAACAACGACGTTCTACAGCTGTGCACTTACTCGTGGTTCTGATTTACGGCTCAAATGGACAAACAAGTGTTTTGTACGCAAGATAAGCACTTTTCGTTATAGATGAGACAGAAGTGCTTCCACTGAGGCCATAGTTTATATGGAATAGCGAAGCGAAACGATGTGCTGCATAGATGAGCGGAGACGAATGACAGACCACCAAACGAACAAGGACCTTGCACAAAGTCCTCGAACATTTCGTTTTTTTGTGTGTGTGTGTGTCATTCATCTAGGTTCATCTATATGCAGCGCATCGTTTCGCTTCGCAGATGAGGTGCACGCATCTCGTCTGTCCGGCTATGTCGACAGCTTTGAAAGCATATTTGATAACGTCAACGGCAATATTTTCTAATCAGCACCGACGCTCTTTTCGACGGACCGTGATTCGCACTTATACAGTGGCTACATTTCAGTAATAAAATTGTAAAACTTTGTCCACAAAAACTAAGAAGTTGTGAATCATTCGCCGCTCGTTTTCTTGCATTTTTTTTCTATTGTAGCTTGAGGCGACGCTGTGAACATAGCTTTATTGAACGTTTCAGCGAATGAGAACTGATTATACCTGACGAAAACAGTGAAAGCCTCAACTGATACTTCTACACAAGTCATTTACAAAAAAATAATAACAGCATCCTTTATGCATTCGCCTAAAATGACGAAGTTCACTCAAAGATAAAAGCCATGTTTTTTTTTTCCTCTGAGTCATTTTATTTATCCCTTCTCACCATATTGCGATGACAATGCCATATGACAACGCGATATGGGATGTCATCGCGTGATGATGATTTTTTGCGTCAGTCGCGGTGACGCCGACGGTCAATTTTCCCGTATGAAGAGGCGTCTAAGGCGATTGCGACAGATGTCGAGTGCTTCGTAACGCAAACAATTTGCGATGTCGACTGGATGCAGAGGAATTGCATGTGAGCACATGAACGATAGCAGTCACGCGCGTTGCTTCAGTTAAAGCTGCATCTATTCGGGACACATTGTACCAACGGACTGACTCTTTTCCGTAAAACAAGACAACCACACGGATCCCTCACTGCAAACATCGCAAGGTGTGTTTCTTCTTTATGTCTAGTCGGCGCTCATTACCTCTGCGGCACCAATGTTGATTGATTGATTGATTTGTGGGGTTTAACGTCCCAAAACCACCATATGATTATGAGAGACGCCGTAGTGGAGGGCTCCGAAAATGTCGACCATACGGGGTTCTTTAACGTGCACCCAAATCTGAGTACACGGGCCTGCAACATTTCCGCCTCCATCGGAAATGCAGCCGCCGCAGCCGGGATTCGATACCGCGACCTGCGGGTCAGCAGCCGAGTACCTTAGCCGCTAGACCACCGTGGCGGGGCATGCGGCGCCAATGTCATTCCTGCGGTATTGAGTTCAATGGTTCCTAAAATTTCAACTCCACTGGTACTCTGAACAACTGCTCTGTGAATTTGGCAAAAGCAGTGATCATGCACAGTGTTGGCGGCTTTTTGTTTAATTTCAATAAATAAACCTTAGGACCCCTTTTTCTATCTGGAAAATGGAAACCCGAGAAGCTTGGCGTGCACGTACAGCACTTCTATTTATATTTCTTTCTTTTTATTCCCTCATTATTTATTTATTTATTTATTTATTTATTTATTTATTTATTTATTTATTTATTTATGTGTCATTAACGCGGTGCTCTTGAGTCCCTTATAACTATTTTCTTCCTTTATGACGGGCATCGGACCTTAGCCCACGTGCTCAGCAGAACAATGCTTTTGTTGTCATGGCAACGAGAGTCATGCGTGAAACAATGAAAGACAACAATGAACTGTGAAAGCGTGACGTCACAAGCAACTTCGATAAAAGATCAGACTGAAATATCGCCAACAGCTGGTCGCCGACAAGCCCACGATCGAAATAACATCAGTAATCGTAAAACAGAGCATACAAATACGCGGGTAACCGGCGCATCTTTGAGGGCCTCATTTGCGCAGAGTCTCACGTCTGTACACTCGCTTCATAGCAAAATATACTATATACAAAGTGGTCAGTCGAGCCTTCTCGAGACCCAACAAGAAAGGGTTTGACCGACTATTACATAGCGCACCCAAGCTCACTTCTACCTCTTTGTCAAGACATGTAACAGCCGCCTCAGCAGAACAATGAAAACCCAAGTTTTGCATCAAAGCTTTGCGAAAAAATTGGGGGACCTTTCACCTTTGAGAGTTGAACGCGATAGTGAAATCCGGCCCCTGGTGCACCCTTCAACTGTTAAGTGCATACTTATTCATATGTTTTGTTACATACACACGCACGCCCACAAACACACACACAGTAGATAGGACCAGCGCGCGCTATTGTCGCCGAATGGGCTCGCTTTCATCATGACACCTTTCAAACAGTATGCTTTAAAGGGGCCCTGAAAGACTTTTTCAAGTAACCGTGGAATAAATTCACTAGAATACCTTATTGCCTCATGAATTCAACGCCGCAAAAATTTTAACAATCCGTCCAGTGCGAGTGGAGTTACAAAGGTTTGTCGCACGCTGCAATTGCATTATATTTTCTCTCGTCCCGACGAAAGCGCTGGAAGCTAAGCAGGGAGGGGTGGCAGGGCAAAGAAACTATAGCACCTCGTGACCTTGAGCATTTTTTTTTTCTTCGAATGCGTGGCTTTTCAGTGTGATCGCGTGCGTGCGCGTGGATAAGTAGCGCCCTCCTGTGGCTATCTCGGTAACTTGATTTTTCGGTCACAGACGCACGGACGATGTTTCGCTCACAAACAATGGGGCTGACGCCAGTGGCGGGTTTTCTGCGACACGATCTCTTTAACGCTATCGCGTTGAAACAACTTTATTTGTGCAATTCTCCATACCCGCTCTACAACGTGTCCCGCTAAGGACGTTTAATGCTTTATCACAAAAGTCAGTAAAGCATGTCTAGAAATTGTTGTCTTTCTGCATTTCTTTTGCTCAAAGGGCGCACATTCATGATGTTCAGATGTACTGTACATGTATTTCCTTCACGGAAGTATGGGTGTGTAGCCTAGTGGTAAGGACACTCGCTTTCGGAGCATGAGGGTACGAGTTCAAATCCCAGCATTGAAAAAAAAATTTTATTTTATTTATAATGAAGACAATATCGGGTCTGACCAGCCACTCGTGGTGCTGAAAGCAGCGCAGTAACTCGGCCGCAGGGCCCTACGGGAGTGTCCGCTCTTTATGTATGTTTCTCTTTGCTCACTCTGCCTCGGGTATTCCACAAATCATGCCACCACTGTTTACGTCAGTGTCTTCACTCAAAAAGCGCTAGGTCCTTGGCTCGAAGTAAGTAATCATGTCCGTCTGCAACTATAGTGATCCGTGAGTTGCTATCCAAGACAAGTCCAAACGCTCGCTCCAACGACATTTCGTGTTGAACGATTTGTCGTCCCGTTTACCACCTGAATTTTAAACTACTCTCGAGTGCACTTATTGCCCGCTGAACAGCTTTGCTTTGAAATTACATGCCGCATCACCAAAAGCGCGCCAAGAAACGGCGCGACCTGAGGACATTCCTGTGTTTAGAAAGAGTGGTTAACGATATTGAGTACTTGGTGGAAGAGCATAAAGCCGTCCCATGGGCATCACACTTGATGAGGCCGCGTTGACAAAAATTACGTCGTCGGGCACTCCAACGTGTCCGGCGAGCACGGATGACAGCCCTCAAGTGCGTAAACAGTTAAACATGAGGCACATAGGTTGCTTCCGTAGTAGGACATTGTTTTTAACGTTCTTAGCGATTTCAACGTTTTTAACGATTTAGAGTCCGAGGTACTCGACTATAGTAGAGCATAAAGCCATCCCGAGGGCTTCTCACTTGATGAGGCCGTTCCTGCGCGTTTAGAAAAAGTTCTTAACGATTTTGAGTACCAGGTATTCTACAATGGAAGAGCATAACGCCATTCCTTAAGCCTCACACTTGATGAGGCCTTATTTCGCATCCTGGAGATGGTTCATTCCTTTAGTGATGGCGTCGATACCGTAATAAGGGCAGCGGGAATGAGTGGGCGCAGCTATAAACAGAACCGATCCCTACCAACCATCACAGTGGCTTCATCATTTCACTGTCGTTCGTTGTTCAATTGCACTTTGCGAATATCAATCGATGAAAGCAGGCTCATTTGCCGACACCGTGAGCATTCTCCGCTTTATCTCCTACGCTGCAGCCAACTACTTCCACGCAATAACTTAATAATGCCTGGGGTTTTACGCTCTAAAACCATGATACAATTGTGAGAGACGTCGTTGTGGAGGACTCGAGATATTTCGACATCCTAAGGATTTGCAGAAGACCAAACAGCTCTGAGATAATTTCAATGCTTTAAAGGAAATGGGAAAAGCCGCGTTTACTCCGAGCAGAGATGAAACATTACGATACAATATGACAGGAAGGTCGTGTATATGACAGCGCATAGCGAATTCAGTCAGTGTTAAGTTAAAGGATTGCCCCGCCGCGGTGGTCTAGTGGCTAAGGTACTCGGCTGCTGACCCGCAGGGCGCGGGTTCGAATCCCGGCTGCGGCGGCTGCATTTCCGATGGAGGCGGAAATGTTGTAGGCCCGTGTGCTCAGATTTGGGTGCACGTTAAAGAACCCCAGGTGGTCTAAATTTCCGGAGCCCTCCACTACGGCGTCTCTCATAATCATATAGTGGTTTTGGGACGTTAAACCCCACATATCAATCAATCAATCAATCAAGTTAAAGGATTGTTGTGGTCAACCAAATAAACCAAAATAATGAGCAGAAGAAAAAACACAAATCTGACAGATGCCGCCTCAGGAAATATTTAAACGTTCATGCGATGACAAAGTGCAGCAACATGCCACGTAGTATCCGCCAAATTTCATCGCACGTCAGTAAAGAGAATCATTATTGTTATTATTAATATTATATTAGTTCATACCCTTTGCAATAGGATGGCATCACTTAACTCTTTTATAATAATAATAGTAGTTGTAATAATAATAATTATATTATTATTATTATTATTATTATTATTATTATTATTATTATTATTATTATTATTATTATTATTATTATTATTATTATTATTATTATTATTATTATTATTATTTTATTTCCCCCAATACACAGTTAGAAATGATTCTAAGGTAGGGATTATAATAATACGTGGGGTTTAACATACCAAAATTACGATATGATTATTAGAGACGCCGCAGTAGAGGGCTGCGGAAATTTCGACCATCCGGTGTTCTTTAACGTGCGCTGACGTCCCACAGTAAACGGGCATCAACCATTTCGCCTCCACCTTAACGCGACCACCGCGCCTTGGATCGAACCAGCGACCTACGGGTCAGCAGCCGAGCACCCTTATCATTGATCCACCATGGCGGACAAAGACGGAAATAGAAAGAAATATTAGAAAGTGAAAAAAAAAGCAGCGACAGATTATATCTCTATGGTTGTCGTGCTACATTCCACCTCTCTTTTATTAGCTTCTGTCACAGCTATTCGGTATACTTACTTCCTTTTAGTTGCAGAGTTGTGCGTCTGTTTTCCAAACGCTGCTACCCACCGTGCATCGTGGATAAGGTTATTCTGAGGCTAATTTTTTTTTTTACTTTCCTATGCCACCGCTGCAGCGAACTGGACTGACGGCCCGGCATGTGGATCGGCGAAGCGCTATTGCGATATCACCTACAAAAACGGAGTGCACATATAGCTTCGCGGCATAGCTTCGGTGGCTAACCGGATTCATGCACCACTCAGCCTTCTAGATTCTCTTTAGACATGCTGCGCCATCTAGCGGTGCAATCAAGAAGTCTGCCCGCGTTGAGTGCCTGTCTTGGGGATCGGCCGGTTCCGCTACGGGCCTTCTGAGACATACGTTTGCCTGTGTCGGCCATGATCATGAAACACACAGCGAAAAGGAATGACGTGGTTGGAAAATGGCGAAAGTAATGTGACCTCAATAGAACAACGTCAACAATGTAGCTCGGCAGAGATTCTGAAGCATTGTTGTATATACATGCATATAAAGACATTCTATGTGCTGTCGAAGTGAATAAAATGAACCCTTATATGCAAGACATTATTGCATCGCTCGCTGGCAAAAAGTGAGAAAGATAGAGAATCACTCGAGGGGCTTGTTTTTTACCCAGACAGAACTGATAAAATTAGCAGACAATTAAGCTAACGAAAGCATAGGAAATATTATTTGTTGCTTTGCTCCTCTGTGTTGCAGTTACTTTGACAGAAATTGAGACGAATGAAAGTGGATAAAAAATTTATTTTTGTCCGCATTCATTCTTTTCAGTTTCGCTGAACATAACCAAACTACTGATAAAGAAACAACATGTATTTCTCCCTGTTATATTCTTACCCTAATTGTCTGTTGCTTTCTTCAGTCATCACTGAAAAAAAAAGGAAGCTTAGGGATCATGTGCTGAGTATGTAGGAACACATCAAGGCTATGTCGACTACTGCACATGCATTGTGTCGTTTGTAATATATTTCGGCAAGCCAGCTATTATATTCTTTTTTCTTTATTTATTTCTAGTGTTTACAACAAACATTACAGAAAACGATTGAGGCTATGTTTTGCATGTGTGCACATCTAAATTATCCTTTTAAACGGGAATGGAGAATAAATGTAGGGGAAAATATTAGGCTCAAATTTATACTTGTGGTGTCACATGCCAGTACCATGTACTGATGAAGCAGTCCGATGCAGTGAAAAACGATACAGATTTTTTTTATTTCTAGTCACGTCGTTCAGGCATCTAAACAAAGTTTCACCTTCCATCCACCTATCACTGAAAAAACGTGTGTTTGTACCGAATTTCAGCTACAAGCAGACTGTTGCATTTAGCCTTAACCAGAGTGCAACTTCCTCGGCTGGAAGTTGTTAAACACACTCGTGTTGTATAGAACTTGTAGAACTTGTTAGCAGTCGTCATTGTGACGCTGTTTTCCACCACAAGATTTAGCAACAACTATCTCAGTGCTTCGTCTCTGTGAATTTTAAAGGAGCTGTTTCGTCGAGTGAGAACGCACGCTATCAACTTCTCCCTTAGAGCACTTTACTAAACAAATCAATGCAGATCACTGTGAATGCATCATATATAGAGAGCTACGATCAGCGTAGTTATGGTGTGGTACTTTTATAGTAAACGAAAGAGGTAGTGTAATTATGAATAAAAAAAATGACCAAGTAAACGTTTCAGAACATGAAGCGGATCAAAACATTAATTGCTGATGGATTTACAAAATTAACCTTCTCCACATACATACACTTACTGCAGTGAAGCCCGCTTTGAAAGTCTCTACGACGTAGGAAATGCACTATATTTTCATCCTTCTCAACGTTGGGCTATCAGATTTGACTTATGCACCAATAAAGTTTTGTCTATGTTGACAATGTTATAACCAGAAACGATGAAGATAGTGGTACTAATGACATTCCCGCAGTGCGCTCTCCTAGCAAGGTAAAAGGGATATAACTAGTTGCTTCAACGAAAAATTCACGGTAAGTTACACCATCCGTAAAATTTGAAAGCGATAGCCAGCTACAAGCTTAATGCATTAAGTTGTACGAACGGGCACCTGATTTTGTGAAAATACAGAAAAACCTCAAAGTGAGGAATCTCGGTCAAAAAAAAATCTATGACGTTCTCAGTCTATTGTAATGCCCCCCCCCCCCCTAACATTGAAACTTTCTGTGCATCGAATGGTCGGCGATGTCAACTGATGACACCACCATGCGACGCCATGCTAATGTCACAAATTTTGGCACACTGCGGTGTGAGATGGCGTCACACAAAGATGCCATAATGTGACACCTTCATTCACTTGGAGAGCATCCCGCGGGCTTTTAAATGGTGCTCGGGAAAGTTTCACAAATTCTTGCGCATGTCTCGCGAAATGGCTCCCCGATAAGACCACTTGAGGCCTTAACTGGACTACATTTTTCCCAGATTTCTCAACTAATGTCATGATATCACTCCAAGCACGCATTTTCGAGATCCTGAATTTAACAAAATTTCATTACGTCGGGCGCATTACGAAGCGTTGTTCCACGCACGTTTCTTATCAGTGCATACTTAGAAATATTGCTGATTAAGTGAAGGTAACTGGACAGTTTCTTGGATTATGCTTAATTTTAAACACATGGAGGTGGATGAATATCGTGATCAAAGCCTTCACTTAGACCGTCTGATTAAGTATTCCGGTTACTGAATACAAACGACTCACGTCCTTTTTAAAAGTTCACATGGTATGTTACCGAACGTTTGAGTTAGGATAAGCAGCCGTTATTCCTCTGGTAAAACCTGGTCTCATAAGTATGGCTGAAATGTTTTTTTTTAATGTTTCAGAAAAATATCTTTTTAGTAGCCTGTTAGTAGCGATTCTAGCTAGTTTAACAAGCGCGAAATTAAATATTTCACCATGCTTTCGCATAACTCAACGGTATAAGAACTTTTTTTTTTCCATTTTCTTTCACAAAATTGTACTTGAACTTTCTTTTCAGTCTTTCAGTTATGATCATATTGAGTATCTTATATCGTCTTATGGCTCAGGGGAGCTTTATAACCCTCATCAAAGGAGCTCGTCATAACGCTCATCAGTAGATATTTATGACCCACGTTGTCTTAATAGTGAAACAAAGAATATCCACATTTGCGGTAAAGCTTTTACAGCGAAAGCTGTTATGAGATCAAGATCACAACTCGGGTCACGCGCAGTTGCATGTTGTCCGCCGCTGCCGCCGCCGGTGTCCGTAACCACATCGCGCGAAGCACAGTGGGGCTTGAACCCGGGTCCGTTGGGTGCCAGCCTAATGATCTACCACTGAGTTACGCCGGTGCTTGCAGCTTGTTGTCTTAGGCAGGCTTGATGTCGGGAAAGTAATAGCGTTAATACGACTTATAAAGCGTTTTACAACAGCGAAAGAACAACCAGACGTCGCACAATGTGATTAACGTAACGAGTTGGCCGTCCAATGCTCCAACACATCACAAAAGCTTGTTCTTGTTCACATACTAACTGTGGCGCATACCCACTTCAGCCATAATTCCTCCTCGTCCTCTCAGCCGCTGCATGAACAATTGACACGAAATTCCTTGCGTGTGTTTAGCGGATACCACGCTTCTCAGAAGAATGACAAAAAAATAGCATATCGAATGCCAGCCTACTACCCAAAAGCTTATTCATAATACCCTAGTGCGTACCAAGCAAGTGTGCTTGCAGTAGTTCCCCCATGATTGTTTTGAAAGGCTCTGAAAGGCCGCTATTCTAGCTTTCGCTGTGACCGTGCTACGCCTACCGCACAGGCCTGGCGTTTTTTACTACTACTTAATAGGTTCTTGATTTCACGTAAAATTCCAAAGGAGATGAAACCTGTACGAAGCATAAATTATGCCATAAAGCTGAGCTCAATACGCACAGCCTTTTACGAGAAAGAGTAAGTGGCCTTATCTAGCTCGCCTTCTCTAATATAAGCCCATTCGAGACGCAGCGTTAACCCACCCACGTATGTAAAACAAGAATAAGTCCGCTTGAAAGGCATGTTAACGCTTTAAAGCTATATGACGTGAAGCTGTGAGCCTCCAGACGGTGGTGATTTTCCCGGGGACGTCCTCGCATTGATAAAACGGTTCAAACGAAAAGTGCGCACATTCCTTAGCATCACGCAAAGGTCAAACGGCACAGCGTTCCGTTTCAATACAGAACGAGCACGAAACAGGCATGCAAACCCCAAACGATAATCCCTGCATGGCTTTCCCGGCAAGGACTGCTGTTGCTACGGCGACGGCAACTTGCGAAAAGGCAAAAGACGTCACTTGCCTTTCATACATAAAAGAACAGACCTGCATACAACAGCACTAGTAGCTACCGTCGGTTACTTTATTATTTTAATGGTGAACCCCACCCCGCTACTATAAACGCCCCCTCTCCAAAAAAAAAAAAGGACAAGTTATGGTAGTTTATAAAAGAAAGCACTGAATTCGCGCGCTACATCGACCAAAGATAAGTTTTTTTTTTTTTTAGCCGGAATGCCTCGATACTTATTGTGGACAAATAAAGTTTATGACCTCGCTCTATCTTTAGCGGAAAAACTGCCCCACCGCGGTGGTCTAGTGGCTAAGGTGATCGGCTGCTGACTCGCAGGTCGTGGGATCGAATCATGGCTGCGGCGGCTGCATTTTCGATGGAAGCGGAAATGTTGTAGGCCCGTGTGCTCAGATTTGGGTGCACGTTAAAGAACCCCCTGCAGTTGGTCAAAATTTCCGGAGCCTTCCACTATGACGTCTCTCGTAATCATATGGTAGTTTGTTTTGGGACGTTAAACCCCACATATCCATCAATCAATCCTTAGCGGAAAAAAAAGTGTACCGCTTGCACTATTAGTGCAAAACTCGAACAATCTGCAAAGCTAGTGTTTGACCTAGCTATAAGTTTCGCTGGTGGCGCCAAGCTTTTGCTAGAAATGCAACGTTTTTACTAGTGGTACTAAGCATGTCTGGACTTGGCTGAGCTTGTTACGTGATAATGTGATGTTAGCTATGTGACATTTGTTACGAATTTCTGGCGGGAAAATGGCTCGTGACTAGCTATTACTCGACGTCACAAGAGTTTAGTCACGTGACTAAATGTTACGCGGTATTCAGTCACGTGCCTAGATGTTGCGCGATGTTGCGTACATGGTTTTTAGTCCCACGAGTATAGTGATGTTACGCTATTCTAGTGACATGACTAGTTTCGCGACTTTTAGATGTGAGAACTGTTACGTGGTTTTTGCCACGTCAATAGTTTCTTATGTGTTGTTACACTCTTTTTCTCACGTGAGTAGTTACGTTGGGTTACGCGGTTTTCAATAACGTGACTAAAACTAATACCTGATGTTACGTGATTTGGATTCACATTGAATTCACGAAATTGGGCCCATGGGCCCTCATCAAGCCTTCTTGGCTTTTTCGTACGAATGTTGAAAAAAAAATTGCTTCGATTTGATTTGATTTGATTTGATTTCAGTCTCGTGACTAGTAGTTCAGGGTTCATGCGGGTCCTTGAAATCCTTGAAAACCCTTGAATTTCAGAAGCTCATTTTCAAAGCTATGAAAGAGCTAGAATTTCAGCAAATCCTTGAAGATCTGAATTTTCTTTTTTTAATAAACATTGTCGCACATTTCACAGCCGATTATTTGTGATGTAATAGATGTAGCAGGTAGCATATGTAATCTGCCCATCACAAAAGAATTGGGAACATCAGTAGCTTCTGCACGGAACCAACATCATGCATTCCTGGAAATTCAGAAAAGACAGGAGCAACAGGATGAGAAACAAAAAAAAACAAATGTTACAATAATGAGGAGATTGAAATGCTTACAAAAAATGGTAAAGAAACTAAAAGCTGCTGTTAAGGAACTAACAGCTACAGCAGACTCGTGTGCAGAGCCCCGCCGCGGTGGTCTAGTGGCTAAGGTACTCGGCTGCTGACCCGCAGGTCGCGGGTTTGAATCCCGGCTGCGGCGGCTAAATTTCCGATGGAGGCGCAAATGTTGTAGGCCCGTGTGCTCAGATTTGGGTGCACGTTAAAGAACCCCAGGTGGTCGAAATTTCCGGAGCTCTCCACTACGGCGTCTCTCATAATCATATGGTGGTTTTGGGACGTTAAACCCCACATATCAATCAATCAACTCATGTGCGGAAGAGGCAGAGACAATTAGTGACTTGACGTGCATCATCAAGTCAAACAGCCTTAGGAAGACTGTCAAGATCAAGCAGCAGGAGATAGTGGACATTGACAATTCATAAAGAGCGACAAGGTGCTGCGTAATGACTATTCTATAGTTTTTCCTATCTGAATAAAAACTTGCAACTTGTGTCATACTGAAGGTGATTCACCGTTTACCTGGGCAAGTGATCTGATTCAAAGTGTGGTTTAATGTTGTCTAGAAAGAAAATGTCATTAGAGCCATGTTTTTGACATCTGATTCAGTGATGTTACCCTTTTTCGAGGAATTCTAGTTATTTCGAGTCTTTATCTTCCCCTGGGCACGTGTTAATTCACTTCCTAACAGACAATGTGGCCCTTGAAAAATTCATACACGAGGCCTTGAAAGTATTTGAAAGCCCTTTAATTTTTGTCATGTGAACGAGCATGAACCCTGTAAGTACGTGACGTTACGGGATCTTCACAGTCACGAAAAGAACCGGCACATCACTAGGGTTTCTTTTTGTTTTTGTTTTTTTACATCACTCCGGGCAAATAGGCGCGCGTGCTTCGAGAACATAGCCGATGTTAGAGAAGAGGATCAAACGAGAGAGAACCGGTTATAGATGATGATAATTCCTGTTCGCACAGCCCAGCGCAGCGAAAAGTTCAAGGAGCTCCGCTCTTAAAAGGGCCATTGTGCCGGACAAAAAAAAAAGCCCATGGCGTGCAGGATGGTTTCAAGTTCTGATTTCATGAAGCTTCTGGTAACTGCTGAAATCTCGCTTCATCCCCACCAACGCATGATATACAATCATTCAACACACGCGCCATTAGTGGCAAGGCGCATCGACGGAATTCCATGCACTTCTTTGCGCCCGCTATTTCTGAGACTGTTTAGTAGCGAGAACACGTGCCGCATTTTTTTTTTATCTTGAATCAACAAAGTTTGGGGTGCCGACAGCATTTAATTACGCCCTGAGCACGCTGTCATTAAGGGAGCGCATTCCTTGCCGCATTTACGGAGGGTAAAGAAACACGTTTTTTTTTTTTTTTCTATCTGATGTCCGCTGAGATGCCAGTCCTGCGTAAGCCACGGATCTGTAATTACAACCTCATCGAAGTACATCAACTCCAGCGGCTTAGTTTGGGGTCTTCTTTTTTGTTTCTTTTTTTTCTTTTATCCCTCCATGAGTGAATGACAAACACATGCTCGTTTTAATAGTTTTCAGAGGGAAAAAAGGTGTAAATTTTGTTACAGGCTAGGCGGGCAAATACGAAGGGCAGCGGGCTTCGACGATTCGCACAAATTTTATGGGACAAAAAAAGGCAATCATGCGTGTCAGTGCTTTTGCCGGAAAGTTGCGTCGTACTCTGCATAAATAATCACTTGACAAGCCCTGTTCGGGCCTCAGCCCCAGTGGGCGAATGCCTTCTTTGCCTAAAACAAAAAAAAAAGATATTTACGAAGTCAGATTCCCTTTTTAAGTTTTTCCCTCCACGCTGAGCTTTTGGGATGATTTAGAACATTTGCGGGAACAGTTGTACCGTAAATGGTTGGAGAGCTGCAGTATTTTGCTTTGAAGCATCGTTAAGACCAGCATTACTGAATGCCCATCAGCGTGATAATTTTGATGTAGTCCTTTTCTAGTTGCGTTGATTTCGTGTCTTCGTCACCGTTTCGCTGTTTACAAAGACAGGTGTTGAACAGCTTCCGGTGTTGTGTGCCGGCGTAGCTATAATCACATCCGCGGGGAACAAATGTCTTTGGTGACTAGGCCGCACATATTCAACCTTTTCCTCCCTGTGTCTAGCCAAATACTTCAAATGTATATTCCAAGGTACGCACAGCATTACAACAGTTATTTCTTTACAATAAGCGCCTTCTTTTTGTTATCTGAAAGCGGAAAAATATTCTTTTTTTTTAATCTTGAGCAACTTGAAAGACATGCTTTCTGTGTTAAAGGGTGAACGTTGAAGTGACCGGAAGCTTCTTGGGTGCTGCTGCTATCACAATCTTGACGCCAACGAAAAGGCGATAGTAGACACTGCAAGAATTTCTTTGGATGGTGCAGATACGTCCAAATTTTAAATGAAGCTGCTGATTGATTGATATGTGGGATTTAACGTCCCAAAACCACCACATGATTATGAGAGACGCCGTAGTGGAGGGCTCCGGAAATTTCGACCACCTGGGGTTAGCTGATGCGGATGATCCTAAATCATGAGCTAAAGTGATTTTGAGGCTCAGAAACAAAAGGATATCGTTAGTCATAATACACACCCGAACATTCAATCGTACAATAAAAATTAAAGCCTTTGGTATAAAGAAGTCTGGAGTTTTAAGTGAGGCTATACGAAGTCCGAACTGTACGAACTAATAAGCAGTCCACACGAAAACAAGAGCGCCAAACGGCATGTTTCTTGTATGCAGAAGGACCTTCATCATCATCACGATCATCAACCTGACTACGCCCACTGCCGGACAAAGGCCTCTCCTATGTTCCGCCAGTCAACTCGGTGCTGTGCGTGCTGCGCTGCCACTTTACACACGCGAATTTCCAAATCTCAGCTGCCGACCTAGCCTTCTGTCTCCCCCTCACCCGCTTGCCTTCTCTTGGAATCTGGCCAGTAATCCTTAATGACCAATCAAGAAGAAGAAATGGTCATGAGCAGGTCACGTAGCACGAATGCAGAAAGACTTTAAAGGGCCCTTATTTCGAATTCAAAGACTAGAGAGAGAGAGAGAGAGAGAGATAGCGTTCTTTCTCGCCTTCACAACTCTTTATGCAGGCGCTATTTCGTCCACGCGGCTCATTTCTTCGTAAAAAACGTGGACTATGTTAGCATTGAGCGTTCGCATTTCGACATTTTGGCTACATGATGTCATCTGCACTTGTGAAGTTCAAACGAACAAACCAAGTGTCATCAGTTGATCATGCGCTATATTCACATGAAAAAAAGCAGACCGGGCGTGGGGATATACAAGGCTAAGCAAGGCAGGAGACAATTCACAACTGATGTCACTTGCACGTGGGCCAATCGAAAGCTCATTGCCTCATGACGTCACGTGAATTCACACTGTTCGCGTCGCTCCGTCGCTGTGGTCTATAGTGGCTAACCTCCGTATTCACAAACGCTTCTCGACTCGACTTTCACCCTTCACTTGACAGAGTTGCGCACTGCGCCGCTGCTCAGCTGAAAATGACGTTGCGCTACTCAAGAATACCAGAAAATTATCACTCATATGCAGTGGCTCGCCCTGCCCGTAGATGGCGCTCCCATCGGCTTTTTCAAGTGAAGGTGGAACGTTGAGTGAAGGGGCGTTCTAGAATATGGAGGTAAGGCACTCGGCTGCTGACCCGCAGGTCGCGGTATCGAATCCCGGCTGCGGCACCTGCATTTTCAAAAGAGGCGAAAATTCTCTAGGCCCGTGTGCTCGGATTTGGGTGCACGTTAAAAACCCCAGGTTGTCGAAATTTCCAGAACCTTTCACTACGGCGTCTCTCATAGCCTTATGGTGATTTTGGGGTGTTAAACCCTACATATCAATCAATCAATCAATCAACACTGTTTGCGTCACATATGGTGCTGAAATACAACTAGGAAACGTTAGAAGAAACTAGCACGCTAGTGTCTTTGTTTATAATAATAATAATAATAATAATAATAATATTAATAATAATAATAATAACAATAATAATAATAATAATAATAATATACGTTCCAGAGCCACGATAACATTATGACAGAACACGGGCCTCTATTATTCCGCCACCATCAAATTGTAACCGCCGCGGCCGGGATCACGAGCGTGACCTTCGGAGGATCAGCAGCCGAGCACCACAATGGCTGTTCCATAGCGGCGGAGGAGGTTTTGTTTGGAGGCCCTTTGAGCGCAGATTTCGAAACGTACACCAGTGAGGCGCAAGGGGTGAAACAGAGAAATCAAAGACGAGTTAACGCAATCTCACTACGCGTTCACTACACAACTACGATCACTTCCGGTCACCTCGTGTATTTACAATGGAGGCGCGATGACACGTACTGAGTACAGGCACCGGAAGTGGCAGTGACGCGCTAAATGGCTTGGTCGCTCGCTGGAATTACTCGACCGAGCCTCCCCCGCAAGAATAAGTACACACTCGCTGCAGGCAAGATGTGGAGACTCCGATCGCGTGACGCGAAAGATATTGAATCCGGGATCGGCCCACAATGCTGGGACAATGTCAAGAGGGGGAGGGGGGGCCTTTTGACTTAATTTCAGTCATTCCTGACTACGTCAATGCTAGACATAGCGGACTGACACTGGAGGAGTACTGAATGGTGCTTTGCTGGTCAGAGATCGATTTGGCAGGCGTAAATTACTAACCTTAGAGAGAAGCCATGATACAACAACGGCATGCCCGCGTCGCTCACTGTACGTGCCATGCTACCCTGCGGCACTTGCGCACTTTTACAGCACACAACACTTGTTGACCAGAACACTTTTTTATGCGCTTTCACTTTCACTGAGAACGTGAATGACGCCGCGCGACACACAAAACTCAGAGACGGCGCTATTTGCTGAGAAGCAGCAGGTTGCGTTCCCTCGGGCGCTCAAGGAAACGGATGAGATTGAAACCACTGACGAAAGCAGCGGTCAGCAGCTCACCTTTGCCCTTCGAGCAAACCTAAGTTAACCGAAAGTTTACCAGTGAACACGACCACGGAGAGCCGCAGCGTGTGCTTTGTTGGTTCGTGTATGTTGAGCCTTTTACTCTCGCTCTGTCGGGCGCTCTGAAAGTAGCTGTACAGTGCATTCCTTGTACCAGCGCGTTTGATGATTGCTGCGAGGTGACGGCTGCACGCGAGTGGAAATTTGCAGTATTCATGTCTGTCTATCTATCTATCTATCTATCTATCTATCTATCTATCTATCTATCTATCTATCTATCTATCTATCTATCTATCTATCTATCTGTCTGTCTGTCTGTCTGTCTGTCTGTCTGTCTGTCTACCTATCTATCTATCTATCTATCTATCTATCTATCTATCTATCTGTCTGTCTGTCTGTCTGTCTGTCTGTCTGTCTGTCTGTCTGTCTGTCTGTCTGTCTGTCTGTCTGTCTGTCTGTCTGTCTGTCTGTCTGTCTGTCTGTCTGTCTGTCTGTCTGTCTATCTAACTCAAGGAGAATTCGCGCAAGCTCACGGAGACAAAGAGGAGGTACACAAGGACGAGCGCAACCTGGCAACTTCTTTTTTTTTTTCTTTGAAAACGTCCAGTCAACAGCCCTTCGATCTGTGTAATCTGGCCACGCAAAGAAAAAATGCAACTTATGAAACGCACAGAGGCCAAAGCTCGTGATGGCATGCCTTAACGTATACCGATGGCAACAGTGAAATTCCTTTCCCAAGCATGTCAGGCGAATGACCAGGCTAACATATCCAGCTTTTCGTTAAAACATTTTTCTGTATAGCTCTTTTTCTCAGGCAAATAAACAGAGACGTGGCTGACGCTCTTTCTTTCTTTATTCTCGATATAGAAGGTTTACACCGACTACCTCGATGTTTGATTGCGATGCCGATATTTTGTGGTGGTGCTACTAAAACAAGGCGTGTGTGCGCATTCACTTCGGTCGATACAGCGCTAAATGTGAGCTGGGGCGACCTTTCAGACTCCACATATGTTCCTACTTAGCCGAATACCAATATTTCTTCTTCGATTTTGTACTTAGTCGGCCTGCGTGCAAGCCCGTTCACTGCTACTTTATTTCGCCACACCTGTGCAAATAGGCCCACAAATATGTCCGCTGATATGCCAATCCAGCATATGCCACGTATCTGTAATTACGCCCTCATCGAAATACATCAACTATTTCATTGAGCATGCAATCCGCACTTGAATGGCTCGGGTCTGATGGCTTTAGCACTAGCGTAGCCCGGGAGCATAGGCGTATCAGCCGGCGGGGGAAGGCAAGGGAAGCGCGAGCCCCCCCCCCCCCTCCCCCTTCCGACAGTGGTCCGTCTTCGCTGCACGCTGGGGAAACGAACAAGTAAGGCTGTAGTGATTGTAATTCTTCCCTGGAAAACAGAAGATGCTTGCCCGCAAGGCAGCAGCTAGACGCAATCGTTCCACCAGACGCAATTTCGAAGACCGTTCCCAGACGGTCGGAATTCAAACAACAGACCTAAACGAAAGTGCCCCGGCACCGGACGTCTTGCATTTTATGGGAGAAACCAGGAGCGGGCCGCGCCCTGGGCCGGTGTCGGATGACCGCCGGGCAGAGAGCGTCAGTTGGAGGAGCGCCACGCTGAAGTTCGGATCGGGCGGGTGCAACAGGCACGCACGGACGAAGCGGCCCTCAACTATGCGCGAGGTCGAGCGTCGATATCACCAACTCCGTCAGTCATAACCGTCGTCAATGATTAATTGGGAGCTGCAAACCACCACTGGAAAGCCACCGAGCAATGGACATTGGCCATCACTGCGTTGCATCGAATGAAGGACAAGAATCTTTGAGCTATAGTTCTGTAGGCACTGTCTTATACCTTTAATTGAGAAGATTACTGTGTTTGGTGAATTGAGTTGTCTGTTTCTTTTAACGTGTCATTTGCGTTTTGATGTTTGTAAAAGCTGTTATGTTCATGATGTTTTGCCAATTATAACCTTAATTTGAGTATTTGCATATGGTGTCTCATCTCCATTTTTTTCACGTAGCACACCTGCTGGCGTGACACAAAAGTACATTTCACAAAGGCGATGTTTTCCGTCACAACAGTAATCACTCAATTATGTTCTTACGGGAGAATGAAAATGTGACGAGGCAATGTCGTAACATAGCGATATTTCGTCAACATTGCCGCTGCAATGATTTTCCTTGTAGGCTCTTCACGGGGGAAAGTAATGTTAAATGAAAAGAAGAGAAAAGTGAGCCCCGTAACTGTCTCACAGGGGCAGGACACCTCAACAGTAGCTAACGAGGGGGGGGGGGGGGGGTAAATGAGGAATTAAAAGGATAGGATTAAAAGGTAAAGAGATAGAGAGAGAGGAAGGAGAGAGCAAGACGCAGGGACAGCGAACGACGGAAGTGAGGATATGATAGGAAAGATCGAGGCAGTCGCGGGAGTCTGAGGACGGGGCACCACTGCCGAGAGCTCTTGTCGGCGTCAGGAGATGGCGTTGGGCGAGTCCAGTCGGCCAGAGATACGCTGTCGTCAAAGATCGGTGTCAGGAGATGGCGTAGGGCCAGCCCAGTCGGGCAGAGCTACGCTGACGTCAGAAATCGCGAGGGCACAACCGGTTGGCACGAAATCCAGCGAGCGAGTATTGTAGGCTCTTTACGGTGCTGGTCGCCTATGCGACGCCTTCGCTTCATGTGCTGTATTATTGCAGAGCAGGCCAGAGCTGAACAGGGGCCTTATAATATTATATCACTTGTTCATGCTTTTATTCTGCTGTGACTTGCTGATGCAGTTACGGATGGGAACAGCAAACGTTTTATGGACCGATCAAAGCATTTGCTGCTTCCGGAAATAATTTTCTCCGAAAAGAATATATCATCACCGCTTCTCTGTCGAAGCTGTTGCGAGACGACTGTGACGAATAGTTTTTTATGTAAGTTTTTTCGTACTGAAACGCCGAAAATTCTTTCCGCTTTAGTCGATGATAAACCTGATCAGCCTTGGTTATGGTAACTTGGAGCCATAGCGGCACCTCGCAAAGTGGCCACGAATAAATAAGTGGACTCGAGCTCTGAGCTTCTAAGCTTGCCTCACAACTTGACCCACCGGACCAGGAATAACGTGAAATACCCGTGGTTTTTAGCATTTTGGAGGCTTAGGTAAGAGTCGGGCTAGTTAGTCTTCACTTAACTTCAATTGTTTTTTACAGCTCAAAATATAAATATTTATATTTATATATATATATATATATATATATATATATATATATATATATATATATATATATATATATATATATATATATATAATTAAGAAGCGTCAATAAGAAGCGTCACCTAATTAAGGAGCGTCAAAACATGAAAGTCTCAAGTACAACAGACAAAACAGAACTGGCAGAGCTTTCGAAGTTGATTAATAGGCGTAAGGTATGCGATGTAAGAAGGTATAACATGGAGAGAATTGAACACGCTCTGAAAAACGGAGGAAGCGTCAAAGCAGTGAAGAGGAAACTTGGGATAGGCAAAAGTCGGATGTATGCACTAAGGGACAAAGAAGGCAAAATAACTACCAATATGGATAGGATAGTTAAAATAGCGGAGGAGTTTTACAGAGATCTGTACAGTAGCCGAGACAACCACGACCTTAATACTATAAGAACTAGCAGTAACCCAGATGACACCCCACCAGTAATGATAGAAGAAGTCAGAAAAGCTTTGAAGAGCATGCAAAGAGGCAAAGCTGCTGGTGAGGATCAGGTAACATCAGACCTGCTGAAAGATGGAGGACAGATTGTGTTAGAAAAACTAGCCACCCTGTTTACGAGGTGTCTCCTGACGGGAAGGGTACCAGAGTCTTGGAAGAACGCTAACATCATCTTAATACATAAGAAAGGAGATGACAAGGACTTGAAGAATTACAGGCCGATCAGCTTGCTCTCTGTAGTATACAAGCTATTTACAAAAGTAATTGCTAACAGAGTAAGGAAAACATTAGAATTCAATCAATCAAAGGAACAAGCAGGATTTAGAACAGGCTACTCAACAATTGACCACATTCATACTATCAATCAGGTAATAGAGAAATGCTCAGAGTATAACCAACCACTATACATTGCCTTCATAGATTACGAGAAGGCGTTTGATTCAGTAGAAATATCAGCCGTCATGCATACACTGCGGAATCAGGGCGTAGATGAAGTATATATAAACATTCTGGAAGAAATCTACAGGGGATCAACTGCTACCATAGTGCTTCATAAAGAAAGCAACAGAATACCAATCAAGAAGGGTTTAAGGCAGGGGGACACAATCTCCCCAATGCTATTTACCGCGTGCTTGCAAGAGGTTTTCAGAAGCCTAGAATGGGAACAGTTAGGGATAAGAGTTAATGGAAAATACCTTAGTAACTTGCGCTTCGCCGATGACATTGCATTACTGAGTAACTCAGGGGACGAATTGCAACTCATGATTACGGAGCTAGATAAGGAGAGCAGAAAGGTGGGTCTTAAAATTAATCTGCAAAAAACGAAAGTAATGTACAACAACCTCGGAAAGGAGCAGCGCTTCGAGATAGGTAATAGTGCACTTGAAGTTGTAAAAGACTATGTCTACTTAGGGCAGGTAATAACCGCAGAGCCTAACCACGAGATTGAAGTAACTAGAAGAATAATAATGGGGTGGAGCACATTCGGCAAGCACTCTCAAATTATGACAGGTAGATTGCCACTATCCCTCAATAGGAAGGTATATAACAGCTGTATCTTGCCGGTACTTAGCTACGGAGCGGAAACCTGGAGACTTACAAAGAGGGTTCAGCTTAAATTGAGGACGACGCAGCGAGCAATGGAAAGAAAAATGGTAGGTGTAACCTTAAGAGACAAGAAGAGAGCAGAGTGGATTAGGGGACAAACGGGGGTTAAGGATATCATGGTTGAAATAAAGAAAAGGAAATGGACATGGGCCGGGCATGTAGCGCGTAGACAGGATAACCGCTGGTCATTAAGGGTAACTAACTGGATTCCCAGAGAAGGGAAGCGGGTTAGGGGGAGACAGAAGGTTAGGTGGGCAGATGAGATTAAGAAGTTTGCGGGTATAAATTGGCAGGAGCAAGCACAGGACCGGGTTAACTGGCGGAACATGGGAGAGGCCTTTGCCCTGCAGTGGACGTAGTCAGGCTGATAATGATTATATATATATATATATATATATATATATATATATATATATATATATATATATATATATATATATATATATATATATATATATATATATATATATATATATGCACAACAGGCAATAATGCAAATGTGAAGAAAGAAAAGTGGGTGAAAAGATAACTTGCCGTGGGCAGGAACCGAACCTGCGACCTTCGAATAACGCGTTCGATGCTCTAGCAAATGAGCTACCACGGCGGCTATCCCCCCAGCCACTTTATATGTTTTTATATGTGAATTAAACGTGGGAGTGTCAGTCAGGGCCACCTGTAGCCATAGCGGCGAGTGTAGCATACTCTTTTTTTTTTTTCTTTTTCAGGCACTTTAGACGAATATCATGAGATCGTGCGGATCATGATAGTACGATAGTATGCTCTTCATTGTTGCTTGATTGACGTGACCACGCTTTCAGCGTTGCACTTGAGAGCACCCAAGAGACACCAATGCATTATCGAAAGTACATTTTTTTTCCAGATGTCGTGATACGCACCAGTCAGAATGCGTGGAAAACGGGTGAAGAAAGAAGAAAAAAGGTAAAATGGTGCGGGACAATATGGCGGCGGTCCGAAGGCACACGCCACACTACTAGCACGACTACCACTCGCCAAGAAGATGGCCGTGACTCAGAAGCCTGGATGCTTTTGAAGCATACACTCGAATTTCACCCTTAACTTGACTGAGCTTCGTAAAGCGCCTCCACCCGACTGGAAATGACTCAGAGATGCTCTCGAAACGACGCTGGCTATTGGCAGAGTCGTTTCGAGAGCATCGGCCACCTGGATCAGAGCGCTCCGCGCGCGCTGATCCAAGCACCCGTGATTGCTCACAGGCAGTAAACATTTTTGCCTAAACGTAGATCTGCCATCGACATTCTCGAGTCAAGGTGGGTAGGGACGTTCCAGAATACGCGGGTAATACCCGAAGTAATCCCAAGACGGTTTACACCGACAAGCTTACCCTGCGGGCGCTAACACCTTTGCAATGGTAAACTAACACTAATTAATGAGAGCGTTGTTGTTTGATCTGTTTGATCTGGACCACCGACGACTTTAGCGCGATAAGGAGCAGCAAAGCGAATCCGACTTCTGCCGTGCGAGTCAGTTTGTGTGTAGCGTTTATCGCTTGCCAGGATACAGTTGGTGACGGCCTCAATACAGTTGGTGACGACCGCAGCGCACGCGACCGGTGTGACCATTAGGTACGTACTAGTTTGGATGTATTCGTAAACTACACCTCGTGAATTTTTACGCTACAAAAGGCGTCTTTTTGTCCCACAAAGATAGTCGTAATCTATCTTGCATTCATTTCCTATTATCGCCACGCGCCCGACACTTTCAGGTCGAAGTTTGGCATGCGCGTTATGAGGATGACTTATTACTTTTGATAGGAAGGTGCGTAAAGCCTAGTTTTCAAGGAAACGCAAAAGCCAGATGATAATTATTGCTGTAGGACAAAAAGATACGCTTTTAACTCAATCTTTTATATGTTTGGCCCTTCAGGCACACATAATGGCCGTTGACATCGTATCTCCCGTGCATTCGAAGACGCTTGAAACTGTTGCGTTTGTTCCCCGTGGATTAAGGTCCCTAGGTGAAACTTGTTTCATCTAGGGACCTTATCGCGGATGTGTCGACAACACTGCGGACAAGTCTCTCAAGTGTTCCCGGCGATATGTCAAATGCCCCATGGCGTGGACAGTCACTGTATTATAAGCTGTATTTGCCTGCATGCAATCGCTTAAATGAAATGCATTTGGTTTTCTTTATCGGGAGTCAAGCCATTATAGTATCATGGGGCCCGTTCTGTCGCAGTGGAAGCTGCGTATTAGAAACCCCAATACTGGCTTTTTACACCGCTGTGAAAACGTATAATCTAAGCGCTGGACACAAAAGTGTGGCGTATGCACATCAGAGCCACTCACATTGAGGTGGATACAACACGCATTCCAGGAGAACTTGTAGCGAGGCGTCTGTTGCGGAGCTGACAGGCATACCTGTCATGTATATTTGTGGTAAGTAACTGTTCGAAAGCGGTAAATGCCTCTGAGTTTTCTATGGCTAGTTTTTTTTTTTTTTTCTAGCATGAGGAGGGTAGGCTGTAACCACTGCCGCTGGTACAACGCAGAGCTGAAAAACAACGGAACGGGGAGGGATGTGGTAGGACTTGCGGAATCGAAACTAAAACTAAACAAACTTATTACTATAAAAATTTGGTTGTCTAACGCATTATATATTTTAATAAATACACATCGCATGCAAATGTTCATATATTTTAGAGGTATATAAACCAAAAATTATATATTTATGAATTTTAGGAGGAGTCAAAGTCGAAGCCAAGACCAATCCGACATTTTGAGAGCGTGCATATAGAGGTCGTGTAGCTGTGCTACCGGTCTGTTGACTGTCGTCGCTATCGTTTTCGTTGCCGTTCGGACCCCCTCACTGACTGCTTGGCTCTCTAAACTGCGGAAACTCGGCGTGCACAGCTTCTTCAGCTGCATTCATGGCTTCCATATCGAACTACGCCAAAAGGATGGCGCTGTTGGGCGCGCGCATATTTGGAGAGGTGCCTCGTCCTACGAACAAAAAGTCCATGCGGGTTGTGCAACTGTTCAGTGACGTCCCCCATGACTTGAACCCCGAGATTGTGGACTGGTATCCACCTCACCACCAGTTGACCACTCTCATGTTTCGCCTTCGAATGCACGGTCTGTACAGAGACGAGCATCAGGACTTCAAGGAAGAAATGCGGCGTCTTCGCAGGTTGCGAGGCAAAGGAAGACCGAAGAAGGGCGAAGGAAAACGAGCGATGTTGGCAAAGAAGTGATGCGTGCGTTGGACTGCACAACTAGAAGCAGTATTGTGAAATATAATTTTGTTTCCCTCCTTTCGTCTACCTTTGTCTTTTGCCGTGTGCACACGCGCTGGTACTGCGTACTTTCATTGCTTACAAAATACAGGAAATCTCAGGAAACCATTAGTTTTCGCGTTTGAGATACAGCAGTCAGCGTTTAGAAACACCGCCGTATATTTTGCGTTAAAGTTAAGGTGAAACTTGGCCGGGTGTCTTTAGATTAAACGTACAGTACATATTGAACGAAAGTTGCGCGGTTGTGATATTGTTCGCGTGAAAAATTTCAATTAAACCCCACAAATCAATCAACGTAGCTCGACAGAAGAACGATTTTCTAGTGAATAACCTCTGCAACTGATTATGATACATGGGTGGAATAAGCGCAACTTACAGCGTAAATAATAAGCACAGTCCAGAATTAGATAGCCTATGTTCAATGCACTTAGTCTTACCATAGAAACTGGCAATAGTAGAGAACGTATTCGGGGGATAGAGTAGAACAGGGATGGGCCAAGCCACCTGTTCAAATGGGTGTAGGCGTTCTCTGGTGCCTCTGCGGCATGTTTTCACCACGCAGCACGACGGAAAACGTCGTTGTCACGTGACAAGAGTTGCCGTTCCTGTCAACAAGCTACTTGAGGTACACCATTTCACGATCAGATGGCCAACCTGTAAGCCCGTCTGAGCTATGTGCGAAAGGCAGGTCGTGGTTTACTTCTAGTCATTTCCAAAGACCTAAGGGTCATTTTGAACCAGACTATACCCCCAACGCCTGCATGCGAACTACGACCTCCGTGGTGCGAACCTGTTTCCAGCGGCCGTGCCTGTGGTCACTACGCAGCATTGGTCCAACGTCTCAACATGCCGCAAACGTCTCTTGCTGACGGGAAGGCACAACGACAGCCGACGACTAAGCAGTGTGAGTGAGGGCAGACATTTGGATATTCGGTGCGGCGCAAAATGAGCGACAACTTTTGTGGGGGCCTGTTTGCTGGACCTGAGCGACGCGCGAGGCTTTTGTGGCGGGTGTCGGCACATGACATAGTGTAACACTCAACCTAAATATATATATGGAATATTACTTTGAATTGTTAACTGGTAGAGTACTCGCGAATGCTTCCCAAGAGCTCATGATGTCAGCGACATTGCTCTCAGCTGTTACTGTTTGTAGTGTCCAGTGCCGCTCGCGGCTGCGTTTTCCCAGTTTTAGCAGTACTCAAAGCTTGCGGGCGTTGCAGGCATAACGTTAGCGTTCGTCACTCAGCGGGAGCCCGCAACGCTCGCAGGTTTTGGACAGGTATGCCACCCTGCACGTGGGTAAGGGTCGAAGCAAATTGAAACAAAAGTAAAGAGAGAGGGAAGGGGGAGTACACACAACGTCACAGAGCAGAGCCATAGTCTTGTGCGGTATACGGCATCATGAAAAGTATATAGCCGCTCGTGCAAGTCTGTTGTCCTTAAAATTTTTAGCAATGTCTTGGCTGCTTGAATTCTCGATGACTTTTTAAGATGACGTTGGAGAATAGTTTCTAATATCATTGTTCTGTTGTCAAGACGAGCGAGAGCAAATGGGAGGGATCTTTTCAGCACAGTCTGGAACTAGTTTAATGAGATACACTAGCTAGGAACACTACCACTTCCTGTGTTGAACACAGAGGGAGACACTGTAGAAGAGCAGGCTAACTTGCACGGTTCTCACTTAGAACATCTGTCCAGCCCGTCGCACTACTCTGGAAGTTTCCAGCGCTATAAAGCAAGAATAAAGGCATGAAAACTACAGAGCAAGTGTGCTAAATACGAAGCATACATAACCATTCTGCTTAGCGGAGTTGCAAGCATCTCAACTGCTGCATAATATCCTCCCCAGGTTCTGACCATTTAGTATATGAAATATTGCTACATCTATCTCTGGAAACGTTGAAAATTCGCCGTTCTTTGTATGATGCCATTTGGGTTTTCTGGGGAGGTACCTACTTCATCGAAGGGGGGAACTGTAATCCCTGTGAATGCAGTAAAGCTATGGTAAGTGGTCAGAGCACGCAAAATAATTTTGAACTGCTTTTTACTCGTGTTTTTTACAAAGCATTGTAATCAGGGTGAATCAAAGAGTGATACCTACGTTCCTTTTTCACTTGACTTTAGCAGCGTTTTGACATTTATGTTTAAACGCAGGTGACGACCTTGAAGGTGAAGCATTTAAGGAATGGCGCCAAGCGAACGATCAGCTCATGCGTTTCTACAGGGACAACAAATTCCAACTTGACAAGATTGATTATGGAACAGTGGCGGCAACCTTGAGCCCAGTCGTGGCATCCTGCTTTCGGGGCTCTTCGTGGAAAGACTTTGCTTGTGCTTTGGGCATTCCCGACTCCGAGTTAGAGGTGAGTGTGCTCTCATTTCGAATCTGGAATCGTGCGTATAAATGTGAATTCAGGTAAGGCTGACACTAATGCTGAAAATGACTAGATAGGGCCTTAGTTGAGCAAAAGAAAATGGAACTCACCCAGGCTCACTCAAGAGGTATTGATAAAAAGGATTACAACCAGTGCAAAGCAAGAAGCACTACAAAAGAAGGAAGACGACATTACTCCTGTCACGATCTCAGTGCCCAGTAAAACCCCTCTCAAGCTACTTCGTTGTACGTAACAATATATATTGTGCTTCGGACCACTTGGACTCGGACTCTTCAAAATTTTCCTGAGCCAACTCACTCGGACTCAGGCTTGCGAAAATATTACTCACCTGGACTCAATCACACTCACGGCTTGATCTGTGACTGGCTTGACTCATGAGTGAGATCACCAACGTATGCCCCAGGCCAACAGAGAGTGCTTTGCATCTTCTGTGGCACTACCACTTCCTGTTCAAGTCATGTTGTGATTTTGTTCTATTTAAATGCCGGAATGCAAATTTTTCAATTGCAAAGGTTAATGTGGATGATTGAGATTATCATAATGTTGAATTTTCCAATTCATAGTGCTTTATTGGGCTCTAGAAGCGCCGTAATGCTTCTTTGACTCTGTGTCTATTTCTCTCACTAGGGTGTGGATCAGTGGGCTGAACGTTGCAAGCTGATGCCCCTCCATGTGGCACTGCAGCACTTATACCCAGCTCTGAAGGCCTGCTCAAAGTGCTGCAGTCTCGGCCACCTGGTTGACGTCCTGAAGGAGCAAGGCCGTTTGGACGTTCTCAACAAAATCTCTCGACATATTGAAGGTGTGATAAAAGTTGTGTAGGCCGTTAGACTGATGGCCTTATTAGTGAATGTGTGGCATGCAGGAATACAGGTTTGAGCAGTTGTTACTGCTGTGTGTAGGTTCAAGCACAGGCACAGTATTCTCACAATGTCTGCCCTGTGGCGTCAAAAAGGAAAAGAAAGTGAACTATTCATAGTGTCTCTGTAGTTACTGGTATTCTTCTGCCAAGTATGATGGGTGTGGTTGATTTGTGACCATGGCTGCCACACTCCGATGGCATCAAAAGTAAATATAATCATTTGCCGTGCTTTGAATGTACATTTCTGGCTCTTAGGTTGCTAATATTTACTTCAGCCCTCATCTATGATGTCTCTCGTGTGTAAAACCATCCGTAAAGTACAGTCAACATCTGATTTTTCGGTCTCTCTAGAAACTGTAAAATGGGCCGGGAAATCAGATAGGCCATAAAACAACTGCAAATGTTTTTGCTTTCCTTGAGGGGTTGTATTGCCACTTTATCATTCGAAACAACCCTGAAGGCTTCTCACTACACTTACTAGATGTCTCAGTGCTCATACAATATAGTGATGGAAGATGGCAGGCACGTGCATGATGGTTAAAGGGGTGCTGTCACCTTTGTCGAAGCCATTTACGCTGCTATATGTATTCCATACATACAGAAATGGCTGCGAGCAAGTGTGAAACTCGGAAAAGGCTGATCGGATATTTTGATGTTTCAGTCAATTTTTCTGTGGCATACCTTTTGACATATGACACTAGCTTGACGGCAGGCTACACTACTAATTCTTCTGACTTCATGCAGCAGTCTGGCTAGTTGTGACAACGTCAGGTAGTAAAGCTTCCAAGATGGCCACTTGTGCGTCACTAAAGCATTCAAAATGGTTTGCTTCTGCACCACCAATCGAGCCACAGTGCAGAGTGGTCATGAAAACGTCCCTGTGGGAGGACCTCTCCTGAATCAGTATGACAACTTCCTTGAACTGTCAATGCATTTTTTTAACGGCCTTTCTCTCTGTGTGTCTGATGCACTTGCTGCTTCAAAAAATGAGATTCTCACAATTAAAGGGCAGGTGGGAAGTTTGTTTGCTAGCCAAGTTCAAGGTAGGAACTTGTAATGATGCAAACGGCTCACAAAGAACACGCTATGGATAAGGTCCAAAACGTTCACTCATATTGAAAAGGGAAACTGACAACTGAAGATCAGTCCTGTTCCGGTCATACTTTAAGTACATCAACAAAGAACAGCATAGCCAAAATCTTCGATCTCACGACAGCAGATTGACACAGAACTTATCTAGGTTATTCTGGAGCTCCATTCAGTGAATTTCGGCATGCGATTTGGCATTCTGACTCGGTGAAGCGCCTCCCACATCCCCCTAGCGATGCAACCTGTGCAACCTCGCAGGTTCGGTCCCTGCTCATGGCAAGTTATTTTTTTGTCCCGTTTTCTTTCTTCACATTTACATTACAATCACTTCTAATAACATCCCATATACTTTCCTTGGCATTATTGTCTGTAAGATTTCATTAATATTATGTCCAACATAGAAGGTGAGCCCTTAAACGTACGCTTCTTTCCTTCATTCACGGCGACGGTTTCGTTCTATCAGGCTTGGTGCCTTTAAGAAACATACGAGGAATAATTGGTCAGCTCCCAGCTTGTAATAAATTCACGTGCTACGTGACGCCACACAGGTATATAAAGAGTATTCCACACTTTCCGTCATGGCTACTGGCGTTGCTGACTAACGCTGCCACAATTAATGCACACGTATACCTCATAAAATGGACGTGGCTATAGCCGCCGTGGTAGCTCAGTTGCCAGAGCTATGACACATTATTCAAAGGTCACAGGTTTGGTCTCTGTCCACAATAAGTCATCTCTTCGTGTGCTTTTCTTTCTCCGCATTTACATTAAACTAATAATATCTCCTACACTTTCCTTGGCAATATTGATTGTTAGATCTTATTAATATTGTGTCCCACAAAGAAAACAAGCCCTTAAGTATTCACTTTTCCTTTAACCTCTTACTAAAGTTACACAATGTACAGGGATATGATTCCAGATATATTTTTGTATCCCTAGTACTGCAATTTTTGACAAGACACCTTTGTGATCTTGGTATGTTTCAACATAGTGTTGCATGTGTTTGACTATAAAACACTTCTGAGTTGTGGTTGGTAAAGCTGAATTCGGGTCACTGTTATGACAAAGAGGTCAGCGAGCTGGACCGTTGGTACTAGTCTGCACGACAACCTGCGTCCCGGCAGTGGTGGAATCAAGTAATGCCGTTTTAGGCCTGAAATCACAGCAGAAGATGTGTTAAATCGTGCAGTGAGTTGTTTTAGCCTCTGAAATTCAAGATGTTGCTACACATTAGCTTCATGTGGTACATGGCCGTGCCACTATAGCTACCAGGCGTCTCCAAAAAAAAAAAATTGATTTTCACCAAAATATGCAATTCAGTTCTCACGAAACCAATAGAAACCACAAAATAATAAGAATTAGTGTCCAGGCTCAACTTAATTTGCCAAAATTAGCTGTCGACCTGCATTCTAACAGTGAAGCAAACTGTTCTTTTTGTGGATGATCAAGACCTGTCTGTGGCATAAACTGGTATAGTTGTACAGGGCTGTAAGCCATCAGCAGTGGCACATGCAAAGTCGAAAAGGCTGAGGGTTTTGCATTATAACTTATTCATTTTTTTCATTTAGCTTTTGTGTCGGCCGATTGTATCTATGGCTTGCAAAAATGTAAACTGGCAGTCTGACCGCATTTCCAGGCAAGCAAACAAAAGGTGGCAAGCATCTTTTCAATGTGTTCAATTTACTGTGGGACTGTGCAAGACAGACAAGCCCCAAAACATTTAGAAGCAACTTTATTATGCTTGTCCCATTCATGCTTATGGTTTTGTGTCTGCACTGTTCAACAAATAAAGTTTAACAAACTCACCTTTTATGTTTTAAGGGGGCGGACGGGTCTTTGGGACCGAAAAATCGCGAAAAAAACGTTTTTTTTTTCAATGTCATTTTTGAATTCTGCAAGCATTTTTACACCTGCCTGCCAATTTTCAGACTCCAGAAAGCGATAATTTACTTGTTATATCATTACAAAGAGGACACGCGAGCTCGATTTGCGCAGAATCTGACGAAAAAACACCGCCTCTTTCGCGATGCAGAGCTGCCGTTTGCCGAACGCCATTGCCGCGATCTCGGTCTTGTTTGAAAGAGCGTTTCTTCACCTTCCGATTCCCGCCCATAGAGCCTCGCTCCGCTCATTGGTTACCGAAAAAAAAGCAACCAAAGAAGAAGCAAAGTACGCGATGCTATTGGTTGTTGCGCGCACGTGACCACGAGGTGGCCACTTCATTGGCTGATTGCGCTCGCATCGTCTGCTTGGCGCGTCAACAACGCGCGAACACCTGTTGTTGCGCCGACATATTTCCTGTGCCTGTGCTTCGACTAGCGTGCTCGCGATCGAAGTTGTTGCAATGCCTGGATCGGCACGAAAGTTTCATACACGACATAAGTTCGGCAAAAAAAGAAAAAAGTCTCAGGCGAACAACTTCAAGGCGCGTCTCTTGGCGAGGAGCGTCAACGAACAACGAGATGGGTCCCGCCGATGCCGCCGACGCAAGCCTGACGGCCTCGCCAGCCTGCGATGCTCCCAAACGTGACGCATCGCCGGCACATCCATCACCCGAACGCGCAGACGAACTTTGCGAACATCGAGACTGCGCGACCTCCATCTCCGCCGACAGCGAAGGAATCGCCGAGGCGCCCGAGAGAGTCGACGGGGAGTTAGGCCTAGCGGGCCCGCCGGTCACCGACGCTTCGCTAAGCAGCGGCCGCGTCCGCCGTGATACAACCTTACTAACGCAATCGGAGCTGCAGGTAAGGCGCACAAAGGCCGATGCAAGGCTGCAGGAACTGGCATCGACCGCCGCGTCGAAGAGAAAACTTGAGTTTTTGAGGAACGACGCACCGGCCGGCGCCGCTCCCGCGGAGCCAAACGAAGAGGCAAGTTTTTTGATCGCCGATCTTGGCTGCTTCGGTAAACTGTTAGATGTCATGAAATGTAAAATCTGCAACGGAAGCGTCAGCAGACAATACGGCCTTGCCGTGAAAATGTGTGCGCGTTGCGTGAACTGCGGCGACATCGCGCAAGCATGGAGCTCTCCGCGAGTGGATGAAGCACAGAAAGTAAACTCGTTCGCCGTCAACATTCTCGCCGCTCGAGCCATGCAGGCCACTGGGAACCGTCAAGCAGCTATGAATGATATATTTTCGACAATGAACATATCCCATCGCGGACTTCACAATAAAACGTGGCAAGGATATGTGAGCTGCATATTGACAATGCCGACAGTATTGCAGTCTCGTACGACGGCTCCTGGATGACGCGCGGGCACTCGTCCCACATAGGCGTGGGGGCAGTGATCGAGCTCTTCACTGGTCTAGTGCTCGACTATGTCGTTCTGAGCAACTTCTGTGCCGGATGCAAGCGCGGACCGAAGGCAGACGACCCGGCATATCGGGCTTGGCAGGACAGCCACGTGTGCCAAAAAAATACTACAAAAAAAAGCTGGCGAAATGGAAGTTGAGGCAGCTGTGCACCTCTTTGAGAGGTCCATAAAAAAAAATGGCCTCAAGTACACTACAATCCTGTCAGATGGTGACAGCCGCACCTTCCTCGCTTTGCAAGAAGCAGATGTCTATGGCTTCATCAAAGTCCAAAAAGAGGACTGTGTCAATCACGTCCAAAAGCGTATGGGCACTGCCCTACGCAATTTAGTAGCAAGGCACAAAGGAGGTGCCTCTGAAACCCTTGGAGGAAGGGGAAGGCTCACCGGGGACCTCATCACGAAGTTGAGCTCCTATTACGGCTGGGCGCTCAAATCTCACAAAGGAGATGTTGAGGACATGCACAGAGCTGTGATGGCGACTTACTATCACATCACTTCTAATGATAGTGAGTCAAACCACAGCCTGTGTCCCACAGGCCCAGACTCTTGGTGCCGGCAAAATGCAGCTGCTGCCAAAGGGGAGCCCACTCCGAGGCACCATTACAATTTGCCACAACACGTGTGCAAGGCTCTTCTTCCAGTTTATGAGCGCCTGTCAGAAAAAGGGCTTCTATAAAGGTGTCAAAGGGGTAAAACCCAGAATAGTAATGAAAGCCTTCATTCCGTGATCTGGGCTTTGGCACCTAAGCAGCGCCATGCTTCACTGTTTGCGGTTGAAGCTGCAGTTGCCGAGGCAGTGATGAAATTCAACTGTGGCAACTTGAGAACATCAACAGGAATCCTCGATGAGCTCAATCTCAACGCCACCCTCCCAAGCATCAGACGGATGACTGAGAAGGACAGGCGTCGAGTGGCCGACTCAAACCGCAAGCGTGCCTCTAGTGAGAAGGTCCAGCAAGCACTAAAGAAGCGCCACCGCAGTGCTAAGCACCAGTCTGACTATGTTCCTGGTGGCTATTAAGATCTGCATTGTGAAATATGCACCTTCTTATTGTTGTTTTTGAATAAAGTGTGTGTTATTTGTTTTTGCCATTTTTCTCAAAATGTGAATTTATGACTCCGTTCAATCTTAAGGCCTCGATATCTCGGCAGCTAGGGCTGGTAGAGCAATAATTCTTCTTGCAATGAAAACCTGTATGTGTATAGAATCCAAGTATGGGAATGGAATTTAGAGTACAAGCCTTTTTAATTAATTACTCATCAAAATTGTAATATTATGCCAACTGCTTTTTCAGAGCGGAAAGTGCAATTTGCCATAACATAACTAAAAAGGCCAAATAAAAGAAACTACTTGCATAATTTCAATCTTAGATCATTAGTCTATCTTGCCATATCTTGAATGTTGCTTTTAATTAGGCACTTTTTTTTCTATTGAGGCCTTAAACAATGGGGGTTGAACTTGCATTATCTTGGGAATGGGATGAGTTACAGGAAAAGTAATTGCATATTTGAAATCAGCAGAAAAAACTGCACAAGGCTGTGCATTTTCATCAAGATCACTGAAGAAATAAACAAAAAATGTTTAAGACCAGTCTGCCCCCTTAACTGGGCACTGGGAGCATGCTTGAGGGATTTAGTTGCAATACCCTCACCTGAACTTCGCTTCTTGACCAGATAAGTGGGAGTGCTTGGTTAAACTTATACTGCTATTCTTATTCGGCAGGATTTCTCTCGGAGTCCCCTCGGGAAACCTGCTGTTTCGAGGAGAGCCATCACAAGAACCTGGTAGACTCGCAGAGCTCGCTTTCATCTATGGATTCTGGCGTATCCAGCCTGGACGTTGGAGACTTCCTTGGTGACCCTGACGCCAAGGACAGCATTCTGATTGGGTCAGCTCCACGGCATGCTGCACTACCGTATTCACCATGTTCAAAGAATGGAGCTATTGTTTCCAAAGCATTTTCTCCTGAATCCAACAGTTGTGCGACCCCACCAAGTAAGTATAGAACAGTTGTAAGAGGTCACTGACTGCCCATTTGGCCATATGATGGGTTCAGCAAACCTGCCAACTCTCCCAGTTTGCCCGGGAGGCTCCCGATTTCTTACTGGTACTCGCGATTGTGTGAGTGCATTCATTATTCTCTCAATAAAGAGCTAAACTGATAATTGCAAAGGATAGCTGTTATAAAAATTTTCTGGCCTTGGAAGAACCCCTACACCTTGCCACACTACTCTCCCCTCCACCCACTAATGCAAAGGGAGGCGAGACCGCCACATTTGCGTGCGGCCTGTCTTATTTACGGTTGAGCATATTATCTTTATCTCAATGACAAAGACAGCCCCGCCGCGGTGGTCTAGTGGCTAAGGTACCCAGCTGCTGACCCGCAGGTCGCGGGATCGAATCCCGGCTCCGGCGGCTGCATTTCCGATGGAGGCGTAAATGTTGTAGGCCCGTGTGCTCAGATTTGGGTGCACGTTAAAGAAACCCAGGTGGTGGAAATTTCCGGAGCCCTCCACTACTGCGTCTCTCATAATCATATGGTGGTTTTGGGACGTTAAACCCCACAAATCAATCAATCAATGACAAAGACAACACTTCTGCCTATGCAATTAGCTTTGCTATCATACAATGTTATGCGGTGAAGCATGCTAAGTGTGGTAAGGGGTAACAGAACCCTCGGAGATTTTTAACCCTTTCAAACATTTTATATATAAAGTGTTCAGGCTATTTCCGTTCAATAAAACAGTACACTATCCTATGCATTGACGTTAAATTATTGCTATGTTCTAATATTATTCAATATAGTAGTCAAGTACTGTAGCGTTGAAACTGAAACCAAATCAATGCTAAACTGATTGTGCTTGTTAGTAACTAGATTGGAGTTTTCTTGAGATTGAATTTTTTAACAAGATAGGTAAAAAAAAATGTTGAGACTCCTTCATTTGGCAGTCATTGTACAGTGCAGTCCACTTATAACGATACCACATATAACGATATATCGGTTATAACGATGGGTCGACTTAACAGTCTCATTTTATGCATTGGGGCTATGGGGGAAAAAACCATATATAACGATATGTTATCCACCGCATATCGGATACTACGATGAAAAGTTTGCCGTGGACGGCATGTTTCATTCAGAATAATCGTAACATTTAGATTGATAAGTTCCTCTGAAACGAACTATGCCGAGACAAGACGAAAAGTTAGCGTAGGCGAGTACCTGCCGCCACTGCAGCACAGCGCCGGCAGCGCGTCCCGGCCGTTCAAAAAGCCGAGGAGAGCGTCGCGAGTTGGCGCGACGCGCTACAGATGGCGCCAGCTGTGTCACGTTTTGCGCCTCGCCGCGCGTCGACCGCGAAGAGGCTGAGAAAATTTAAAAAAAAAAAAAAGCGAAAAGCAAAGCGCCGCGCTCCGCGGCTCCCCGCCTTCTACAACGGCAAGCCGGCAAGCTAACTCCTGCTAACTCGTAGCTTGCCGAACGAAAGCGGGAAAGAGAGAGAAAATAAAAAAGCGAAAAGCATAGCGGCGCGGCGGCATCGGGGCGGAGCCTCGTTGGCATTCCGGCTGTGTACCTCTGGCTGTGCTTTCTTCCTCCCACTGCTCCCACCCCGCCGTCGGTCAGTTTCTCTTCCTCAGCGAACCCGTGATGCGTTCTTCGGAGTAAGAAATAAAGTCTTGTTTTTGACATCCTACTATCTACAATATTTATTAATTGGTGAAAATAGCGAAATGAAGCCTGGAGCTACAAAAGGTACGTCCGGCGACGATTTTTTGGCGGCAGTCCAGATATAACGATCACCGGTTATAACGATCATATTTTTAGGTTTTCTCGATATCGTTATAAGTGGACTGCACTGTAGCTGTTGGAATAAGTCTTGTGTTGTACTGATGCTCATCAATTGCCTGACATACGGAATGCAAAGTTGATCAGACAGCTGTAGCTTGACATCTTGTGTCCGCCGTAGTGAAGCATAAAAGCTAATAATAAGCCTGTCCCTATTTTGTGCCTCAGGTTTTGCAAATCCAGACAATGTCAGTTCGTCTCACAACAATAATGAACATGCCGAAGAAGAGGAGTCCATCTGTGAATCGCTGATTGATCAGATACTGCCGAAGGTAAGCACACCTTTTCACTGGTGGGCGTTCAGGGGTACACAGTTTGCAAATTTTGGAAACATGCCTCTTTTATTTAGTGTAACGATGAAGTTTCAGGATAGGTTTAATGTAAATCTACTTTAATAGCAGTAAAGTGCTTAAAACTGTGCCTTTCATCGCGTCTGCCCATCCTTCCATTCATTCAGCTCATTTCACTGATGATGACCATTGTTAACATTGACAACACAACCGCCACGGTAGTCTAATGGTTATGGTGCTCAACTCTAACCGTAAAGTTGCGGAATCAACTCCCGGCTGCAGCGGCTGTATTTTTGATGGAGGCGAGAACGCTAGAGGCCCGTGTACTTAGATTTAGGTGCAGGTTAAAAAACCCCATCCCTGAATTTCTGTAGTTCACATACTGTACACTGTAGTCAATTAATCTTTAAGAACTCACAAGTGTCGTGCATACTTACTTTAGTAGGTTAGCGCTGCCACGCACAGGCGGAGCTAAATGACAACGCTGAACGCAAACTTGGCAAAATAAACTGTTCTATCACAACTGCATCGAAGTTTGCATAAAAATGAATAATGCATAAGTAGCATTTTTTGTATGTATACCAGTCAATAACATGCATGCATAAACGTTTATATGCAAAGGAGCTACGTATACAGTAAAAGCTCGTTAATTCGGATTTCACGGGACCGGAAAAACTGTCAAATTAAACGAATGCCGAATTAACGAATGAACAGGGAAAACAACATTTAAAATGAAGCTGCAGAAGCATACCTTTATTTGTTGAAATATTTTGTAATTGTCGTCTGCGTTTTTGCGCAGATTCCGGCTGACATCACAATTTTCTTAACTGTTCCAAATGGCCAACAGCACGCAAGCTGTCGGGAGTGTTCAGGCAAGCGTCCTCTAATATTAACAGCGCCTCCGAGACTTCCCGTGAGGTGCGATGAGGTCGCGGCTGTATCTTCTCGCATGATTCTTCGTCGGAATCAAGGTCTTCATGGGCGCCCGTGACATCATTAATAATCTCTCGATCTGTCAGAAGACCACTCGTGGCGACACCATGATCAATCGCAATGTAGTCCTGAAAGGTCACATCTGTGGGAAGTACAGCATCGAAAGTCGGGCAGTCATCGTCGGTGGACTCGGCTGACACCTCCTCGATGCCATCGTCAGCTACTGCTGCATGCTCAGGCTTCACAAAACCGCTGTGCCGAAAACAGTTGGCGATGACTTGCGGCGGAGTGTTTTTCCCACACGTGGGCGATGATGTGCACTGCGCCGAGTAAGTCCACTTGATACAACTTTCCAGCTTCTGAGCATAGGATCATTCGCTCTAGCAGGCGCTTGCGGTACTTCGACTTCACATAGTGAATGATACCTTGGTCCATCGGCTGAAGAGCAGACGTAGTGTTGGGCGGCAAAAAAACTACTTTGATGCTCTTCAGTTCGACTGTACAGTTATGGGCACTGCAGTCGTCAACTACCATAATTATCTTGCGGTCCTTCGACGTGAAGTGCCGGTCCAACTGTTGCAGCCAGCCGCGAAAAATGTCCGATGTCATCCGTGCCTTCCTGTTCGCTGTGTACTCGACAGGAAGGCTTTTGACGTTCTTAAAACAACGTGGCTTAAGCGCCTTCCCGACGACAAGTAGTGGCAAGCGCTCCGTGCCAGTCATATTGGCAGCAAGAAGCACAGTTATCCTTTGCTTGCACTTCTTGCCACCAATGCACGCATCCCCTTTGAAAGTCACCGTCTTGTCGGGCAGAGCTCTGAAAAATAGAGCAGTTTCATCTTGTTATGCTAAAGACATTTCCTCGTTCGGGAGCACGTCTCACGAGATCGAGCGCTGTTCCGACGAACTGTCTCCCCCCTCCCAGCGCCGCCTTTCGTGCAGTTCCGAAATAGCGTCTCTTCCTCCGCCGAACCACCTTGCAGTTCCGGGTATGGCTGCGTCTCCTCAGCCGAGCCACTGTGTCGTTCAGGGGAACTGGTCTCGCAGAAGAGTCGAAAAACGCTATTTAAGGCCGTGCCAGCCCCATGTTTAAGGGATTTGCCCCAGCCGACGTTGTCGTGCTGGCCGGCTCTATACAAACGACAACCAGCTACAGTAAACGCTCCTTCTTGTTGCTGTTTTCAAAACGGATTGCCTCCCTGCTTCGCCTTCGGGCAAAGGCTTCGGCGAAGTCCGCTCGACGGCTCGCCGCTCTTCGCCACCGCTACCATCGCGAGACAGCAAATTCCTAACAGTGGTTGGCAGCTTCGGGATACGCTTCCCCTGACCCCGACGTTTTGCTGCTCTGGGACCCGCTACCCCGATATCAACGGCTGGAAAGTTGGAACGGATCTCTGAGCACGAGGACGACCACCGTGACATCGTTTTGCTACCCTGTTCTCATCGTTCGGCAAGCTGGGACAAGCAACCCCGGATCTCAACATTGGCAAGTCGGACCGGATCCCTGAAGGCCTGACACTGTTCGACGGCAGCCACGAGTTGGACCATCGTCGGCTACTTTGGTTGGGTGAGTGCCCAACGTTTACTGTTCATTTCGCCAGACCTCTCTAGCACAGGCAGATGTTAGGAGAGTGTTTTGTTTTGATTTGTTTTGTTTTGGTGGTTATAATTTAATATTCACCTACTTTAAACCACGAGATTAGTTTTAGAGTACGGTGAATATCAGTAATAGAGCATCACGAGGGACGAGATCGCGATGGAGCAGTACCTGGTGCAGGACCTCCTTGATATTTGTGGAGCCATGGGGATTTCCGCCAGGTCCGCTAAAACAAGGGAAGCGATTCTCGAGGTGATGTGGGCAGAGAATGTGACGGCCGAGGAAGCTGACGGGTTTTGGGAGCTCATTTGTGAGCAAAAGCAGAAGGCCGAGAAAAGTTGCAAAAGGAGAGAGCATGCACTCAAAATGAGAGAGCTTGATCATAAAATTCAAGCACTTAAGTGGCAGCAAGCGGAACGCCAGCTCCACAACTTTCAGACAGGCGAGAACATCGCGCATTTTCTTGATGATCTTGAAGTTGTCTGCTGTAATACGGGTGTTATCCGCGACCTTTGGGTGGAGAAGCTCGCCACGCTGTTGCTGAGCAAGATCGCGCATGTTTTGAATTGCTTACCCTTCGAGGAAGCAGTAGACTTCAGTCATGCTAGATATGCCTTGATAAGATACTTTTTTCTTTCGAGTCCTGCTGACTGGGAAAGTCGGAGCGATAGAGACAGCGCTGAAGCGCGTCGAAGGGTGCTAAAGGTAGACGCCTGCCGAAAAGAGCGTGAGGATGAGGCGCGACGTTGTCACAGAATGAGCGCTCAAAAAGAGCGCGCCGCCAACTCCTCGTGACGAAACGCCGGAGTGACGCCGCGAGGTAAACGATAAAAAAAAAAAGAAAACAAACATCCAGACTCCCCGGGCGTGACTCTCTCCCTCGGAAGCGTAGATTCGCCGACGAACCTCCTCACCCCACAACGGCGGCCGAGCAAGCACTCGAATGTTCTAGATGGAAAGGGGCTTGGTGAGGCCGGGTTGAGTCATCCATCGCGGACGGCCTTCGAGCCGTCTCGCCCTCTCCCCAGCCTTCGCTGCGTATTGCGCCGACGAAATGACGAGAACTTTCTGGAATCTCGCGCGGAGGGTATTTAAGCGAGCAGCCGAGGTGAGAGATCAGGAGAAGACGGAAGTTAGCGCCAGAGCGCGTAGGGTATACCGCCGTGTAGTCGGCGAAGGTTTTGTCCGTAGAGACAAAGCAGGAGAAGAAGATGATTTCCACCTGAGGGGTGACGACTCGAGCTACAGGCAAGAGTGTGTGTTTACCGCTATCGAGCGAAGACGCGTGGCAACAGCTGCGTGCGTGAAGCCGACGTGTTTCCGGCGAAGAAGTTTGAAGCTTGGAGAGCGGCCAAGTGAAGACGCGAGGTTTCCTGGAAGAGAAACTTCGGCGAGGTTTCCTGGAAGAGAAACTTCGGGGGCCAGCGGAACGACAACAACGCTGGACTTTGAGTGAGTGATTCTCGGAAGAGTATCATCCAGACTTTTGTTCCAAGAACTTTGGACTGAATAGGTTTTCTATCTCTTTAGTCTTTAAGTGTCTTGGTTGTTCAATGCATGCGACTGCATTGTAGTGCGTATTGTTGTCGGTGTCCGTTGTTTTGAGTGTGGCTGATTGTACTGTGTAGTACGTTGTTTGATTGGTGACATATTGTACTCAACTATTGTGGAGTGTGCATACTTGTGTATTGTTTTGATCTGCCGTTATTGAGAATAGAATTTTGTTTTGTTTATCAACTCTCGGCTCTGACTTGTTCTTTGGGCCACAGCCGGCGTCCGCTGGCGCGCCAAATAGGACCACTTGTAAATTGTCCACGCTTTCGTGGTGCGGTTCGGGGGGCCGATACTTCGGTCCTTGGAATTAGCCCGGCGATCACCTCCCTAATTAACGGGACCTGTGTGACAGACGTGAAGCGATGGAGGCTGAGGCCCGCTACGTGGCGCTTGATGATGTCGCTCACTGGAAAGTGTTAGATGATAAAGACAGAAGCAAAGCGCGAGACGCCGAGGCTCGTTGCTATGCGCAAGCTGCTGAAGTGCGTCAGAGAAAGCGGGGCGCTGAGAAAAGTCACGAGGTATCTGACGTTGAGGCCCGTCACAAAATGCAGGACGCCGATGCGTCAGACAGAGCCAGACGCTGAGGTACATCGCAAGGCGCTAGAGGTTGACGCATGTCGACAAAATATTGAGCAGGATGCGCGAGATAAAGCGCTGCAGAATAAAGCTCTTGAAAGAGAGCACGAGGCTGACTTCGAAGGGCAGAGAACAAGGGCTAACCACGACAGCAATAAACCCCCACCGATCGAAAGCTCTTTAGGCGCGTTAGTTGCATTTAAAGGCATCGGGACTCCCGTTCTGTCCCAAGCAGAGGCAGCTAGCAACGGGCCCGAGGATAAGCTAGATAACCAGTATGGAGTTTCGGAAGTACTTGTCAAAGGCAGCACACTTGGAAGTAAGTGTGTCGAGGCTGCCAGTATTGCGAGAAGTCCCGACAGAAAGAGGCGTCGGCGTAAGCGTAACTTGGTAAAGATGACAGGCGCCAAGCGTGCTAAAGCTACTGTGAGGTGCCATGACATCATGCGTCGAGACGCCATGTTCACGGCTAGTTGTAGGATCGCGACAGGGCCCTCTGGGAAATGTTTGAAGCTCAGACCATCACGAGGATCGAGATTAGGCGAAAAACGCGTCAAGAAAAACGGACTTTCAGGAAAATTCGGACGCCGAGATCTTCGCCTGGTCTCATCTTTTTCAATGCCGCGTAGAGGCAATCACGTGGAGAAGCATCGTGAACGCCTGAGCTGTAACGAAGGCTGTCATTCCCCACCGTGGCGAGAGGGTCACTGGTCAAACTGGAGGGGTAAACGACGCAGTGCAGATGCCCCTTTCTTCGAGTTAAGTTGGTGTACGTCAAAAGTCGGTGCTACTAAGTTCGGCGAACAAGTTGGTTAGTCGTCCCATTGTCCAGACCGCAACCCTCGAAAGCTGTGCAGTGCGCGACTCCCCAGAGTTCGTGTGAGAGAGTGCTGCCTTGCCAATACCAAGAGTGTACTTTGTGTTTAGTTTTGCGAATAACTTTTTCTAGTTTTGTCGTCTGCCAATGAGCAAGGAATGAGTCTAAATTTTTGCAAGTTTTACTTTCCTTGTCATCGGAGAAGCAGATATTCATATGTTTGTTTGATTAAATTTATTTTCATAATATTTCAAAGGTAACAGTTAGTGTGCTTTATTTTAACAGAGAAGGCATAGTAAAAGCCCCTGTTTAGGATACCTTCTGTGTTTAGCATTGCGTGTTATTTTGCACGTCGTTGTAGGTTAAATTTTAACTTTGTTCTGTGTAATGCGCGCAAGTTTGATTTTCAGTCTTATTTTCTTAGTTTTTTCAAGCGTGCTTTCTCTTGTCGTGATGATCGTTGGCGGCACGCATTGAATGATTGCTTGTAAGATGACAAACTTTGTTATGTTCAACAGTCTGACGCTTGCAAGCGACGCCAATGTGCGTGATTCAGAATTGCTTGGTATTCTAAATTGTAGTTTCGGGGCCAAATTGAGTTAACTTCAGCAGCTTCGATCGTCCATATTCTGCCTAAATCACAATTGAGAATCGCTCAAAAAAAATTCTGTTTGGTTCAACAGTGTCATGCACTGACACTTGGCTAAAGTTGTGTCCACATTATGTATTGCTCCTCAGATACATTGCTCGTGATGCTATTTTTTTTTAGCTCAGCTAAATCTCGAGGAAATATTTTCGTTTCTGCTGGTCTGGCGATTTGATCAGCATTTGGAGGGTGCTTGCTATGGCCAGAGTGGTTTGGCTTTGTGTTCGACTCCGTCGTTCCAGTGAACCTCTGCAGTCTCAACATGGAAGTCTCAACAGGCCGAGAGAGCGGAACGGCTACCGACAGTCAACCAGCATCCCTCCTTCCGAGCCGCGCTGACGGCTCGAAACTCCGAATGCATTGTCTGGTAGCGGGGGTGCTGTTATGCCAAAGACATTTTCCTCGTTCGGGAGCACGTCTCACGAGATCGAGCGCTGTTCCGACGAACTGTCTCCCCCCTCCCAGCGCCGCCTTCCGTGCAGTTCCGGGGATAGCGTCGCTTCCTCCGCCGAACCACCTTGCAGTTCCGGGTATGGCTGCGTCTCCTCAGCCGAGCCACTGTGTTGTTCCGGGGAACTGGTCTCGCAGAAGAGTCGAAAAACGCTATTTAGGCCGTGCCAGCCCCATGTTTAAGGGATTTGCCCCAGCCGACGTTGTCGTGCTAGCCGGCTCTGTACAAACGACAACCTGGTACAGTAAACGCTCCTTCTTGTTGCTGTTTTCAAAACGGATTGCCTCCCTGCTTCGCCTTCGGGCAAAGGCTTCGGCGAAGTCCGCTCGACGGCTCGCCGCTCTTCGCCACCGCTACCATCGCGACACAGCAAATTCCTAACAATCTGCATTGAACAAGTCACGTGGTTCATATGCGGCGATGTGCTCCAGCAGCTTCACATTTCTCCACTCGGTGATCACGCTTTCGTCAACACTGGCCTTTTCGCCGCACACACTCCTGAAGACAAGTTCGTGTCTCTCTCGAACCCTCGCAAACCACCCTTTTGATGCTTTGAACGATTCAATGTTCATCATTGCAGCGTACTTCTCACCTTGCGCCATGATGAGAGGTCCGCTCAAAGGCAGATGCGCGTTGCGACAGTCAGTAATCCACCGGAGCAAAGCTTCTTCGAGCTGGGGATGAGCTGCGGTTCGCAACCGCTTTCTAGAGGCATGAAACTTCTCGCTTTTGAAGGCGTGTCGAATCTGTTGTTCATTTTTCACGTACGTTCGCAACGTGCTCCGCTTCACGTTGTACTTGGTCATAACCTGTTGTCGCGATTCGCCGTTCTTCAGTGCTTCCAAAATTTCCACTTTAGTCGCCAAGTTCTTCGCGTCGTAGTTCTGCCGCTTTTTCGGCGTTGCCATCACTGTAGCGCCTGATGGTGGTGGCATGCAAATACGGTCACAGTGGAATAAAAAGAGAACTCTGCAAGAAGAGATGGTTCCGACACGGCAACACAAGGGAAATTGGCGTCGGAGGCGCTGAGTGGAGAAGAAAGCAGACGCCGACGTTCAGTGACGCTGGGATCGCCCCCACTAGTTGATGATGATGGAGATGCCACTCAGGTTTCGGTTTCACTCCAGTCGTGCCAGCGCTGCTTTATCACACTTTTGTGTAGCAGCAGCCGTCAGCATTTGTCCGAATTAAGCGGTGCGGTGCCGAATTCCGACGAAATAACGAAGGTTTGGTCCCATACATCAACATGCACTTTGGCCGGGACCAGTAGAGCCGTCCGAATTATCCGAATTTCTGAATTAACGGGTGTCAAATTAACGAGCTTTTACTGTACTACCCATAGTCCCACCACTGATGTCCGCAGCACAGAAGCTCTCTAGTGCTACATGATGAATACACTAAACTGCACGAAGCATTTGTTGGTGTAGTGAAGTTGTACTCCTAAAGTCCATGCACTTCTGCTCCTCAAGATGTTGCACCACTTCGTTCACAGTGCTCATCAAGCTTTTTATAATTTACATTAACAAATCCTTGTGCTTTTCTCGGCCATCAGTTCCGCACGACAGTTTTTGTAGTTCACACGTCACTTTCCGATCTTCCAAGCCTTCATGCTATATATGCTTCTGATAGCCTGTAATTTAATGAGCACCGTTTTTTGTGTGTACTGATCTGAAGTCTCGGAAATAAAATCGGTGAAAAAGAGGCCTAGATGGTGTTTTGATTACCACTGCCGGCGGTGCGCTATTGTTCTGACAAATGGGCGACACCTGAATATCTGGACGCAAAGCTCGCAGCATGCTACTAGCTTAACAGCGCCACTCAAGTCCGTAACTCGTAACAACTCATGCTTGAAAGTGTAGATACTCATGCGTCTCCTGTCTTCTTCGTTATCCTCTACTCACTTTTAACTCGAGAGGAAAGCTGCTTTTCGAGACCAAATACTGCTGAAAGGATCGATTTATTTTAGGTCTTATCTTGGGATTCATCTATCATAACATGATCTGTTTAATTCATGCTAGATCACTGTATCAGCCATATCCGTCTTTCATATCATGTCAGCAACCAATGTAGTTTCGTTCTTTGTTTGTCTTGCCTTTTCATAGCCTGACAATTTTTTATTAAGAGCTTTTCTCCGCTCGGCTTTGGCACATTCTATGCAGAACATTTTCGTTTTGCTGGAAGGCTAAGTGTTTTGTGAATACAGTAGGGTCTTAAAGGTTAATTTAGAAAGTTAAAAAATTTTAGACAGGGGGGGAAATTGAGAAAAAAATCAAAAAATGCTTGTTCACAGTTATTCAAATTAGAACTAACTTGCTCCATAACAATTGCTATAACAAGCTAGGACCATAAAACTGCACTTTCTGATAATTGTATTATCCAAAAACATTTCATTCAGCTCTGTGTGAGTAGCCGGTTTATAAAATCATGATGAAATGAAGTTAATACAAAAAGTAATGTTATGGTCTGCTTAAAAGCTGAGCTCATATTTGATTTGAACTAATGGAAATGCAAAAAAATAAAATGGAACTTTTTATCAATTTTAACTCAAATAATTGTGCACCCTGTGTGGGAAAATTATTCTTCATGTCTTACCACCGTACCCAAACAGCCGCATTATTGTCATTCTAATTTGACTTACCATACTTACTTGCATATTGGGCACTATTGTTTTCCAGAAGATCTGGCACCAAGTTCCGGGTGCACCTTATTACATGGGGTAAAATTTCTGAAACTTCTAATTCCGACTACAGCGTACACCGCTGATAACGAAAGTCGCCGAAGTCACGAATATTCACACTACAGCCCAAATAACCTTCCATATAGGCTACACTAGCACAAAACGTGTTGAGCATGCAGTCTTGCCTGTCTGAGAATCGAGGCAATTGATGCAGTGTGCTTACAAGCATTCCACTTTCCAAAAGTTAACATCCAAAGAGCCACATTGCCAACAAAATAAACGAGAGAGAAAAAAACACTACGAGAAGAAAGCGCTGTCACGCAAATTCGCCGATTAGGATTCGGACCCCCTAGATTATGCGCATTGTCACGACAGAAATTTGGTTCGCTGAACAGTGCCGATTGTTCATTTAACGGGCTCACACCCTATATCCAATGACATTGCCGCAAATCGTAAACCATCATTCCGAATGTTGCAAACACCACATTTCGGACATTTTCTTCAAGTAGAGCCACCACAGAGTTAAGTTGATTCCATGCAAAAAAGCAACTTCGATCACCCGCAACTGCCACCAAAAAGAACTTAGCCTACGGTTCGGCATGTTGCGAGAAGTTCATGCTAGGGAGGGGGGGACAACATGAAGATTGGGCGCCAAAAAGATAGCAATCTAGCACTGATCCAAGAGTAGTGAGTAGTGCTAAATGGCACTTAGGTTTGCGGCCGGGAAATTACGGCGCCAAAAGTTCGCTGAGCTTGTGCAAGTTGAAGTAGTGGCAGCAAAGGCGAAAGCTCGTGTCGGAAAACTGAATAGCTTTTAAATTTGCGCACAAGAGAGCAAGTAGGATAACAACAACGCTTTTCCCGACAGGAAACTCGTAAGTGCACTTGAGTTTGTGATCGCACGTTCCATGCGGAGCACACGCGGTTGGAGCTTGCTGGCACCGGTGTAAAGGTTACTCTGACGTACGAGCTACTTCCCTTCTTCCTCACTTGGCAAGCCCGCACAGCGCTGCCACAGTCTTTTTAACATGAAAGTGTTTTATGCTGGGGTCCCCCAAAACTTCAGTGATGTATTTCCGTCAAGGATATGATAAGTTAACGCTACCAAATAAGAAAGAAAAAAACGCTCAGGAAAAACTTTCCTCACCGGGCGTTGAACCTCCTCTGACTGCTTGGGAGAAAAGACGAAATGCGCCCGGTGCACTGCCAACTAAGCTTTTAACGCAGTTGCGGGGCATTGTATGAATGTGCCTTATATCTTTCACACATGCTCTCTCGCTCCGTGCTCTGTGTTGGCAACGCAAGGCAATTATGCAGTCAAAGCATGGCGTCCGACATGGCAGGGGGGCGCATTCTGGAAGGTCATGGGGAAAGCTTCTCGATAGCAGGGAAAAACTCGAGCAGAATGAGCATCGGAGAGTCGCTGACGCAGTTATGTTCTATGCGTTTCACTTCATGTCAGCGCATGACAACTTGTTGAAGTCGTGCAGCTTCCACATGCACCAATGATGTTTTACCGTAGACTTATTTGAGTGTAATAGCACCAGCTTATTTGATAAAACGGGTGCATTAAGTGCGGCAGCAAGGCAACGGTGTCGACGAGCAAATGACGTGCCTTGGTGAAGCAAAACGGAGGAAAGCACGATGTGGAAAGCAGGCGCCCGTTGGCGGGTCATTCTACAAACCTCTGCGCCCCACATTACTGAAGCAGGGTATGCGCGAGCACTGACATAGGTTTCAGGAGCGCAGCCGTGCTGTTCCTCTCTGTAACAGACGATCTTTAAAGATGCGCATATCGAGTAGCAGTGTTTAGTGTGGGCTTGTTGATGTCATCTTTGTCTGCAATCGATGATATACTATGTTCTGGTGTAGGTTAAAAGCTTCAGACACGACAATGGTTAATGGTGATCATGGGTAGTAGTGGCCACGATGGAGACGCGCCACCAGGTGTCAACAAGGCTGTGTCTACATTAAACGGTGTTATATCTGGGAAACACCAATAGAAATTGTACTAGCTCTTATATATCAGTACACAATAAGCACTACTTCTATGAAAACACGTTTCACTTTTGTGTTATATCAATTCCTATGATCGAGCGATCAGCCATATCATTTCTTTTATTTTTTCTCATTCTAGTTAAGTAGGAGGACGTCGAATTGCAACCGTAGAAATGCAACACAGAATTACCAATCACGGCCAAGTTCGGGGATGTGCATATTATGTGAAAATAACAAAAAAAAAAAGATATTTTTTTGCAACCAAGCTAAGGGTGTGCCAGTTATGAAAGTGCACTTATTCTGCCAATAAATGCGCTATTACTTCTGATTGAACAACATGTGCACATTGCTGACTGAGGACTGTCACCAGCTTGTCCTCTGTGTGTCATGCTCCAGTTTTCGTGTTAATTTTGTCGTTTCTTTTTTCATTCTGCTGTCACCACTCTCCTTGTTTTTGCTTTTCATTGCAGGCAAAGCTTGACAATGACAAATTAACAGTCTTTGTGAGCCACCTTGAAGAGGACGTCGGTCTAGCTCAAGAACTAGCCAAGATATTAGAAACTGAACACGAGTGCTACGTCCTAACCCAAGCCGAAATTCAGCCTGCCCTTCATACTAATCCCACTCTGATTGAGGACTTAATACAGAAGGTCTGCGGAATCTTTGCACCCTATATGCTTTTCTTTTTGTACTTCGTTTTCTGTTGACAGCACTGGATGCTTGCTAAAACGGTATAAGCCTAGCCGTAAGTCTCCCGATAAATGCATCAACCTAGTTTCAAGGAAGAAAAAAACAAGAAGCAAGCCAATTCAAGTTATAGAGCGCAGTCGCATCGTAATGGCAAACACGAGCTAGGTAGTTAGCCAAAGTCTTATTTGAATGCAAGTCATTTGAGCCCAGGGGAGTGTATAAGCGTAACATGTAGGTATTTCACATCATGGAGGAAGAAACAAACTAGGAGATAACATTATTTCATGCAGTGTTCTGTGTTACGTTGATGAATAGATACAGTGATCCCACACCTGCACCAACTGTGCCAAGGTGCACCAAATCAGATTTGCTGCGCCATCCTGATAATATTAACGAAATTGCGCCAAACTGTGCCAAAGTTGGATTTGGGAGCGTCTATCACAAGCAATAGCCATGCCAGCAAGTCAAAACATCATCTTGTTCTCAGGGCCACCAAAGTCTTAATCAAATGGCTAAAATATTCCGCTGAGAAAAGAGCGATCACAAGTGCGTCCAAAGTAATCCGCGACTCTACGTTTGGTGCCAACGCAACTTCTGTTGTGCAAGCCCACTTGGCTTTATGGCGAAACGCGCTCTTTGCAGGGGCTTGTTGCGCCTAATCTAATTGGTGCGTAGAATTGTGGCAGCGATTCATTGGCGGACGTCGTCTATTTCAGGAATGCTGCTGATAGCTCGTTTGAAGGGTTGCAAGGCATGTACCGTATTTACTCGCATAATCCTCGCACTCGCATAATTCTCGCACCCCCCACATCGGCCAAGAAAAACACGATTTTTTTTTTCCTCGAGTAATTATCGCACCCCCGAAAACTGCCGCAATAATGTCGTCTGCTCGTTCCAGCCACTGATGATGATAGCGCGCGCCATCTCTTAAGCATCAAGCGTACTATTGCACGGAAATTCAATTCAATCTAAGCCAAGCCGAAGTGGCCAGTGAGCGTTGCGGCGTGTTTTGTGTGTTGTGTCGGTAATTTTGGCACGTTATGGGGCCATCCTCAAGCCACACAGCTGCTTCAAGTTGCAAGTGATAGATCATGCGCTAAACAACGGCAACAGGGCCACCGGTAGGCCCTTCGGAGCCTACGAGTCTTGTGTTCGCTACTGGTGACGGCAGCTGAAAGCCACCAAGACGAGTTGGGCCCGCCGTGTGCCTAAAACTGGGATTGATGGTAAACTTAATTTCTTCAGAAGGAAACTGCAGACGATTCTGTTTCATAGCCATCAGCCCAATACTGACGTCCTACGCTTACCTTTTGAGGGCTCCTGTTGAGCACCGACCGCTACCGCTACGCCCGCAACGCCCACAAGCTTCGCGTATGGTATTCTAATTCTCGACTATTTGCTTCCACTTTTTGTGTCTCAAATAAATCTTGCCTTGTGTTGAACCTCTGCTTTTATTGTTGAGGTAAGTTCTAATTAGTACTTCTTAAAGCTTGCTGTAAGTTGCTGGTGTGAGAATCCCGATTTGCGGCCACTTCGTTTTCTTTTTCGCTCTCTGCCTTTTCGTGGAAAGTTTTCCCCGCGTAATGCTCGCACCCCCCAACTTCGCATCGGTTTTCTGGCAAAAAAAGTGCCAGGAATATGCGAGTAAATACGGTAATTAATGCAATTTTCGCTAATAATCGCACACGGGCCGCCAAAATGTCTGTCAGGTCTACTTCTTGACATCGCAATCTGATTTTCTGAACTTCGCGTCCACAGAAGAACACGTGAAGGGTGAAAACGCTATTACATTTTTCCTTTAATATACTTAGGGATACATGAGCACTGTTGTATGGGGTTGAGTACTAGGCAGATTCATGCACTCAGGCACATAGTGTGTGAAATAGGAGAATTGTAATACAATACGTACTGCCCAACCTGAATGTAGTAGAAAACGGAACATCGAGTAGAAAAGCGTTTATCGAGACAGGAATTACTGAGAAAAGTTACTTCTTTGGTATTTCTGAAGAGAGAGACAACTGATATTTTTTATTCATAGAGTTCAACACGATCAACATAAATTTGGCACGGTTGTTCCAACAATTGAAAGACCAGGTGCTGCCTGCTCCCATCCCATCAGCTACACAGTTTGTCTAGACTAGAGCAAGCGATTTCTGACCGTCTATAAAATGAAAGTGATAATCGCTTACCGCGTGCAGTGCTGCATTTGACTTGCATGTTTACGGGAGCCTTGACTAGTGATTGCACTGATATATTTAGCATGTTATAAATGCTGCCTATATTTCACTGATATCGCTCTGACTGCATGTAGTTTGGCTTGTTTTTAGGGGATAACTTTATGTATCTTGATATATTTAGGGCTATCCTGGCCCTCACTAACGTGTGATCATTGCTGTTTACCGTATTTACTCATGTAATCCTCGCACTCCCATAATTCTCGCACCCCCCATATTGCCCAACAAAAATACAATTTTTTTTTCCTAGAGTAATTATCGCACCCTCAGAAATTGCCGCAATAATGCCGCCCGCTCGTTCCAGCCGTTGATGAGGATTGCGTGCGCCATCTGTCGCAATCTCTTAAGCATCAAGCGTACTATTATTGCATGGAGATGCAATCCAAGCCAAGCCAAAGCGGAAAATGCGTGTTGCGGCGTGTTTTGTATGTTGTATCGGCAATCTTCTCATGTTATGGCGCGATACTGAAGCTATACCGCTGCTTTAAAGTTGAAAGTGATTGATCATGCACTAAAATACGGCAACAGGGCCGTCGGTAGGCCCTTTGCAGTTAACGAGTTTTGCGTTCACTACTGTTGACGGCAGCTGAAAGCCACCAAGACGCGTTGGGCCTGCCGTGTGACTGGGATTGATGGTAAACTTTATTTCTTCTGAAGGAAACTGCGGACGATTCTGTTAAATAGTCATCAGCCCAATACTGACACCCTACATTTACCTTTTGAGGGCTCCTGTTGAGCGACGAACAGTACCGCTATGCCCGCAACGCCCACAAGCTTTGTGTAGGGTCTAATTCTCGACTATTTGCTTGCACTTTTTGTGTCTCAAATAAATCTTGCCTTGTGTTGAACCTCTGCTTTTATTGCTGAGGTAAATTTAATTAGTACTTCTCAAAGCTTGCTGTTAGTTGCTAGTGTGAGGATGTGTTAGTTGCTTGTGTGAGGATGTGTTAGTTGCTAGTGTGCTAGTGCCAACATTACACATTGGTCAAACAAGTGTACCCAGAAATTGCAACGGGAATGAGAGATCAAGTGTTGTCATGTGCTCTCAAAATCACAGGATGCGCCGAGGCATTTTATTCCCCTCATCCTATCTCTTCCTGTGTATTTATTAGTGCGCTCGTCGAGACGAGTGTAGAGTGAAAGCATCGAAGGCGGTCAACAACCCACATTAGCTAAGCTTGTTTAGCAGATTCGAGAACTTTTTGTTGCAACCGATTCATGAGGAAATAAACTCCAGTGATGTTGTCATTCTGAAATTACTTGTAAAGGTTGCCCAGGACACCTTAAGAAGGGTGTTGTTTTTTCTTTTGCAGGTAAAGGCCATTGTGCCGTTGGTCACAAGAGCCTACCTAGACCACTATGAGCATACACGGCGGACGATCGATCTGAACTCTGCCGACAGCGTACTGACACATGAGGTGTACACTCTGTTTCTTCACCGGCTTGTCTCAAGCTCTTGCCTGTACTACATGTTGTTCCCGGTACGCACCCCTGATGTGAAGTACACGGAGGTCCGCCACCACCATATTTTTGCCAAGTCCAAGGTGCTGTGCAAAGAAGACCTTGCTCGACTAGTGACAAACATGCATAGCTGTCGCAAGCTAAGGCTGTCTAATGAAAGGAGAGGCTCATGAACTTGATGGCACTGTGTCTTCGGACGATGGGGTTGGATTCCTGGACGCGCTGACCAGATTTCTTTGGGTGTGAAACTTAAAAACAAAAAAAAAAACCTAAGAAACGCTCTATTCAAACATAGAACATAAAAACACTGTACTTAGCTTTAAATGCACGTTAGTGAACCTAAAATGTTCAAAGTTAATTCAGAGCTGTTAACTAGGCCTTATCTCATTACATTAATGCCGTGCTGAAATATTCTTGAATTGGCAATGTCACCTTGCCAATGAGGGTATAAGCATTGCATTTTTCTGCAGGGGAAAACAAGGCAGTGGTTTATTTTTTTTTTTCATGCCATTGAATATTCATTCATGCATGAATATTTATTCATGCCATCATGACACATGTGTTTTTCATATTGTGGTTACTTGTTGTGCTATACCTCCATTTGTGATATGCAATTGTGTGAACAGGAACAAGGGTCGAATATAGGCTGGCCAAAATTTTAACAGCTGGACATATCTTTATGAAAAGCACATTCTGTCATTGTCCTTGACTTGTTAGGTTTGAAAGGGTTAGTCAGTAACATCATACAAAGTGGTGTCACTCCAGACACACGTAATTTTCAAAAGAAGGAACTGGCGATGAAATCGGCATGGTCTTTTTACGAAAAATTGTTTAAAAAAATGTTTTTCATTATGGGAAAGAAAAAAAAGGCTATAAGGTGAGTGTGGTTCAGAGCTTTATAAAATGTGTGGATATAAGATAAGAAAAAAAAATTCTACAAGTGCAGAGAACAAAAGAAATGTGTAAATGGTTGAAAAGAGAGGCATTTGGGAAGATTTGGGAAGGCAGTGTAGCCTTCAGTAAGCTTAGAAGCTGGTGGCAAGTAGGCAGTGTGCAAGTTAAGTAGGTGTACGCATTCAAAAGGTAGAACTGTTCTACTCCTGAAAAAAAAAAAAAGTGAAGCTGGCACTATGCTGCGCAAGGCTTGAAACAGTGAAGCCCCACAATCCTGAATACTATACTGATTTCTTCTATGTCGTTGCTAGGTTTAAGATAGGTGATGCCAGGTTGTTTCTACACTAATTCTCAGTGCAGAGAGGTTCAAGTTAAACTACAGATGATCACTGATCAGACACGGATGCCCGAACTGCAGAGACAGGAACTCACACTGAAACCAAGTGTTTATATCTCTTATGCATCTATAGGCACATCATGCAGGTGTAGGCCTTCCATTGCTTCGGGAGCCGCTGATGCCTTTCCTACTGCCGAGTATTCTCTCGTGATACATACCCAAGGTCTTTAGTTTACCTTCGTTGCTTCACAGCCATTTCTTGTCGCCTTCTTCATTTTCAGTGGACCACTGGTGAGTGGTGGCACTTCCCTAATTCTTGTGGCATGTATCTGCTTTTGATGATGATAGTTTTCTGATAGCTGCACAATTTGCGGCTAACCTAAAACGGCTTTGTTGATAAAAAATGTGAAGTACATAAGAAAGAGAAATGTGGCCAGAAGAGCCACATCTCTCAATCAAGTTCAAGCGTTGATCAGTTAAATCAATTTCAAGTGCTAAGCAGGCCCACAACTTCTAGTAACTATTCAATGATGGCGGCCTTGTTTGGTAACTAGCAAAAACACACCGGAGGTGGTGAAGGAGTTAAGTGCTTCCAGATGAAAAAATTGGCCCCGTATCTGCATGTTACACTGCAAATGTTGTCAAAAGGCTATAGTCTTGCGTCTGGAAAGATTGAACAAAACGTTTATTTGATGTGTTCTGCGCAAGAAAATCGGTGAATGGTATTCTGGAGGTGCTGCATTAAGGTGCCTCGAGCGTGCAGTGGAGGCAAACGAGTGCATCAAGTCATGTCACACGTGAGACATGAGCGCTGTCTAGCAGTTATCTTGGAAAACGAAGCGCGCAGGCCCTGCGCGTCCGTCTCGGAGGTGATAAGGTGTAGAACGCAAGGCGACGGGTAGGTGCCACCACCGTGTCGTCTTAGCAAAGCGTTTGAAACACTTGCCTTTTCGTGCAAGCGTTTCATGATCAGCCAACGTGATAAAGGATACAGTCCTTAGAATTTCTTATGTAAGCATTTTCTAGTAAGAGACACACACAGAATATTGACGTGTTGCTATGGTGCCTCATATATGCGCAATAATCGCTTTTTAATTGACAATTGCATAAGTATGAACGCTGAATTTTGAGCAATATTGGTGGGCGCTGCGGATGGGGTCAGCCGTTTGGAGTATTGTTTGGCCACTTTGGTGCCGTTTAGGGTACCTAATAAGCGCGGACAAACAGACAAATGTACAGACAAATAGACAGACCAAAATTTTGGTGTCGAAGATCCCCAAGAAAGATCGTCTTTAAAAATTGTGTACAGTTGTAGAAGTGTGGAAGTAATGTGCTGGGTAGGTTAGAAGAGCAGTGGTTAGAAAATCTGGGAAACCGAGAATAATAAGTGAGCTAATAAGAGTTAAAAAATTTTATACTAAATGGTATAAGCGACGAAGTTGTGTGTTGGTTATATGTGCTGTTTGTTTCTTAATTATGTTGAAATTGTCACAGTCCTGGCTCTCATTACAGTAAAAAGCTCGTTAATTTGAATTTTCCGGGGTTGCCTGATCAGTTTGAGTTAAACCTAATTTGAACTAACAAAATTAATTGCAAAAACAGCAAGAAATGAGACTGTGTAATTGGAAAATCACTCAAAATATCTATTTATGAGAATGATTCGTGATTACTTTCTGTTTCTCTTACTTTAATGCGATCATCATAGCCTTGTTTTCCAACACACAAACGTGCTGGAAAGCATCCTCTTCGCTTCCTCAAAGCTGAAGAATAGGTGCGCGACACGCATTAGCCTCCATTAGCTCTGAAGCTGAGGGCCACTTTGGCACCTCATTCTATTTTGTCATTTTCACCTGCATCAACAATGGCTGCTTCCCTGCCAGTCACCTGCACGTATATATAATCGTCTGTGATTGTGCCACAGACAGCTGCACCGCGACCTGCATCGACGTAGTCGTCAAACCTCACGTCCTCCAATGCATCCCGCAGTCCGGCAGAAAGGACCTCGGCCTCCTGCTCATCGGACTCGCAAGCTGTGCCCTCATTGGCCACACAAAAGCCACTTGAGCAGAAGCAATTTTGCAAAAGTTGTTGCCGCAACCTGATTCCAAGCTCGCACCAACATATGCAAGGCCCTGAGCAGTGTCACGTCGTGTGCCGGGCCCCCTAGTCCATTGTTTTCAGTGCTGCCGTTGTGCTCGGTGGCAGAAACGAGAGCCTTCGAGTCCATATAACCTGCGTGCACTGAGCAATTGTGTGCTGCCAAGAGCACCCTTCGGCTAGCTAATTGAAACTTGCAATCGAGCTTTATCAGCCCAATGCCAAGTGGCCCACCTCCATTTGGCCTCATTCCATCCACTCACGTGTCCTGCTGGATGAAACATGGATTGATTTCCACAGCTCTCACACCAATATGTACATATTTGTTGCAGCCCCAGAGGCTTTTCTGGCACAGAATGCAGCCCGCGCGATGGATGGTCTGTCACAATCGTTCTTAACCAAAAACCTGTGCAAGAAGCAAGTGCTTTCGCATGATAAATGGGGCTTTCGATGTACAGTACCACGAAAGACCACAGGGGACGTGACTGTCGACGGATGATATCGCAAGCTATGTAAGCTATCGGCAGTCGATGGTCGAGAAGATAGAAGCTCTGCTGTCTGGACAGCACTGAGTGGAACCTCAGTGAACACTGCGTTGTACGATAACTGCAGTTTACTCATCCAGGAAAAGGACACTGCATCATGTCGAGCTGAAGTTCATAACATGAAGTAGGTGGCATCACTGGTAGCCAAGTCGACCGAGTTGCGATCAATTTTGCATGAGGAGAGAATGAACCACGAACGGGAATAGAGTGGTAATGCTACCAAGATAATAAAACTTCAATTTCTGCTTTTCTGGGAGCACCGACATCACGAAAAATTGCAACATCGACTTTAAAAAGTTATGCGGAACGCTGCTTAGGCAGACTAGGTAGTGCAGTAGGAGTCACAAGTGCAGAAATTGGCTGAGGAGTTTTACGAGGTGCAAAAGCTGCTGACTGCAGCAGAAGAGAAGCTACCACATGCAACCCCTCTGGTGTCTAATATTCAACAGAAGATGGTTGAGGAGATGCAGCAGACTGAAATCGGGGAAGGAACCAAGCAGCCAGGACTTATGAAGAGATCCATATGTATCAAAAGATGATCGCATGGGAGGCACGACTGCCTAATCTGAAAAGTGTTGCAACTGGCCCTTGCGGCACCGGAGATCCGAGATGGATACGCCGAGGCAAAAGGAAGGGAGACTTAAAGAGAGTTTGTTTACATTGTATACATTTCGAGAGCTTCTTCGAAGGCGCTGGGTGTGCTCATTGTATAGAGTACTTTCTCCTCAGATCCTTAGATCGGGGACCGGTCCGCGCTGTCCAATAACAGGCCCTACAGTCCTTCCTAGCGTCATCATGCTGGCACCGCCCTCAACATACGCACATACACAACACCAACACGTATATGGTCCCGGCAATACTGCTTCCTCCGGCAAAGCTTGCTTTCAGCGAGCGGGGTGCTCGGGTCGACCACCCATGCTTTGTCGGACAGCGGTCGCAGGCTCGGCGTCTCCGCGGGCCAATGCCTAGACATCTGGTGTTGATGTGAGTGTTGGCGGCCCATCAATCAGAGACGCACAGCGTGGTGGTCCAACTTCCGTCTTAGGCGGAAACTAGGTGTTGTGGGGCCTCGCTTCGCAGTAGATGAAAACCAGCCGGGCGTCTTCGCGGTCCTCCTTATCTTCACAAAGGGAAGCGGCTGCTTTTCTTTGAGCCCAGCGCCCGCGTAGAGGGGGAGGGCTCGTCAAACGCAACAGCTCGTCCACCAACTGGAGACACGACGTGAGGGGGACCAGCTAAACAGGTTGACCGAAGTGTCGTTGTTAGGTGGCGTCCTCCAATTCACTGCCGATGACACGTCATGTCATTTTCAGTCGTTTCAGGGGAGGGCCTTCATCCTGGGTTTGCACAAACACACACACACACCCAAGCCCAATTACATTGCAGTTAAAACACGAGAGCAGCAATCATAATCTTCCTCAGAGTACTCAAGCCGGGCATTTGATAAAGGCATAAATGGGCAAACAGAGTACGAGACTTCGAGTGAAGAGTCCTCTTAAACGTCTGCTGAAGGCCTACTTAAGCCATTAGCGTTACCGTTCATTTTTTCTTTCCTGTACTCAACATCACAGTTATACTGCTGAAGTGACAGACTCCACTTGAGTAAACGGCCATTTTCGGGCAACATGTTTTGCAGCCATTTGAGCGGGCAGTGATCAGTCTAAAAGCTGAATCACGTGCCTGAAAGATACCAGGACAGTTTTTGGGCAGCCCAAACTAGGCAGGCACACTCTTTCTCAGACGCACTGTACGCCTCCTCTTGAACAGTTAGCTTACATCTAATGTACACACTGGGATGTTCTGCCCCGACCTCGTCGCGTTGACAAAGTACTGCTCCCATGCCATGGTCACTGGCATCACATTGCACAATGAGTAGTCCATCATAATCAGGTGCCTGCAACGGCTCATGAGTGCAGACTTCAAATTTTGGAACGATTCCTGCTTTTTGTGATTCCATACCAACGTGGTGGGTTCCTTTTCTTGCAGTGCATCAGTCAGTGTGCTCGCCGATTCCGATTAGTTTCTTAGATAGTGCTGATAGTAGCCCGTAAGCCTCAAAAAAGCGCGTACGTCAGTTTTCGTCTTGGGTCACGGGTAGGATGCAACGGCCTCCACTTTTAATTCATAGGGCATCTGACGTCCTTGCCCGACTACATGCCCCAAGTAGCTCACATGAGCGCCACCCAAGTTACATTTTTCTGCCTTTACTGTCAAACCAGCCTTACTCAGGCGCTCAAACACTTTCCTTAAGTGATTCAGATGTACCTCTTAAGAGTCTGAAAAAACGGCGATGTCATCAAGATAAGGCAAGGTAAAGTCATTTAAACCATGAAGCACCCTGTCCATGAGTTTAGAAAAACAAAACGGGGCACCCTTGAGCCCGAAACTGAGCATCAGTGGACGGAAGGATCCAAAGGGGGTTAGGAATGCGGCATAGCGACTTTCTCGCGCCGTCAACGGCACCTGCCAGTACCTGCGAATGATATAAAGAATAGAAGTGCACCTGGCCTTACTGATGGTCTCTATCCTTTCCTCGATGTTAAGGATAGGATAGAGCTGATCTCTCGTCTTGGAGATCAGCTGCTGATAATCTATGCATGGACACGGCTCCTTACCGGGAACTTCCACCATGATCATGGGAGAAGCGTAGTCCCTATCACTCTCCTCTACTACTCCGAACTGGAGCATCCTTTGAACTTCTTTTTGCATCATATCTCGCTGCTTCGGGGATGTCAACTCGTATGTCAACTCGGGCTCGTCAGATGTCAACTCAATCATCATCATCATCAGCCTGACTACGTCCACTGCAGGACAAAGGCCTCTCCCATGTTCTGCCAGTTAACCCGGTCCTGTGCTTGCTGCTGCCAATTTATAATACCCACAAACTTCTTAATCTCATCTGCCCACCTAACCTTCTGTCTCCCCCTAACCTGCTTCCCTTCTCTGGGAATCCAGTTAGTTACCATTAATGACCAGCGGTTATCCTGTCTACGCGCTACATGCCCGGCCCATGTCCATTTCCTCTTCTTTATTTCAACTATGATATCCTTAACCCCCGTTTGTCCCCTAATCCACTCTGCTCTCTTCTTGTCTCTTAAGGTTACACCTACCATTTTTCTTTCCATTGCTCGCTGCGTCGTCCTCAATTTAAGCTGAACCCTCTTTGTAAGTCTCCAGGTTTCTGCTCCGTAGCTAAGTACCGGCAAGATACAACTGTTATATACCTTCCTCAACTCAATATCATGGACTATCTCGTCTGTTCTTCCCGGTCTATCTGAAAATAAACCTTTGAACTCCTCGATCAGGTTCTCCAAGTTCTGAATTTGGTCACCTGTCAAATTCGTGTGACTAACCATCTTCTTCTATTGCGAATTCGCTGCTTCTGATAGATCTAGTTCTCCGAAATCGGGAGGACAGTCAATGGGCATCTCTTCGTAGCTATTGAGCGAAAGGCACACAACGGCCTTTCTCTCAACGTACGGTTTCATCAAATTTAGATGATATATTTCCACGCCCTTCAGACGCCCTCCTAGCTTCACTGTGTAGTTGGTGTCTGACAGTTTGTGCTCAACCTCAGCCGGGCCCTCCCACTGCACTTCAAGTTTGTTAGCCTTCGAAGGTCGCAGCAGCATCACACGGTCGTTCACTTTGAAAACTCTCTTTCTGGCTGTTTGGTCGCAGTACGGTTTGGCTTTCAGCTGTGACGAGCTCATACAAGCCTCCGCCATTTCCCGTACTATGCTAATTCTTTTGAGCAAGCGGAGAACGTAATTGACCACTGTCGTCTCTTCATCGCTTCCGGATCAAGTTTCCCTAAGCATGCGGAGAGGCGATCGCAGTTCGCGGCCATATACCAATTCCGCTGGACTGAACCCTGTCGACTCGTGCGGAACTGTACGCAACGCAAACATAGCTCCAGGGGACAGCGTTCCCAATCGCAGGAGTAGTCTTTAGCACCTGTTTAAGCACTGGAGGCCACCTTTCTACACTGTTTGTCTGGGGATGATTTATAGAGCTGTGTATTATTTTTATTCCACATCACTCTAGAAAAGTTGTTGTGAAGCGCTTGTGAAGGCACTGCCTTGATCACTTTGGAGTTCTGCCGGAAACCCCACGCGAGAGAAAATGCTCAGGAGTCTGTCAACTATTTCAGGCGAACTAAGTTCTTTTAGCGGAATATCTTCCGGGAATTTAGTGGTGGGACAGAGCAAAGTCAGTAGGTATTTGTGTCCCGACGATGTCACTGGCAGGGGTCCGACAGTGTCTATGGCAACCCGCCGAAATAGCTCAGTTATTATGGGAACCAGTTTAAGCGGTGCTTTCTACTTGTCATTCGGTTTCCCCACGCGCTGGCACACATCTAACGACTTTACAAATTGTTCTGCGTTGTGTAAACATCCTGGCCAGTAAAACTCCTGCAACCCTCTTGCTTTAGTTTTTTTTATCCCCAAGTGTCCTGACCTTGAGTTATCATGGGCCATGCGAAGGATATCTCCCTTGTATTTAGCAGGAACAACCAGCTGTTCAAAGGATCTCTTACCTACCTTGATACTCACGATACAAGATTCACTCCTTCCTAAAAAAATTCGTGTTCTTTCGCGCCACACCTTCCTGTGGATGGATATCGAGCCGCTTAATACTTTGGTCGGCTGCCTGCTCTTTGCGCATGGTATTGGCACTGACAGCTCGCAACTTATGGAACGCAAGTGCGCTCGGTTCCACCACTCCAGCCACTTCAGAACTTGTAGCTGCATTTTCTGCCAATGCCTCTGTGTTTATTTCCTCAGAAATAATTTCTGCGACACCTATTATGTTGTCATCGAGCGCACTCGTCTATGCAATCTGCTCGTGCGTGAGCTTATCTGCAATTTCTCGGGCCTTCGATCGCGTGAGAGCCAAGACTGTCCCCTCACAGAAGTTTAAACCCATGTCTTTTAAGAGTTGATCTGATTTGTTTGAAAACAGGTATGGGTACCGAAGAGGCAGGTTCTTTGACTCTGCCGCTTCAGTCTCCAACCTACCAAAAGGGCCATCGACAATTACTTTAGCAACCGGCAGACACTCTGCGTCTCAACCACTTGCCTTATCCACGCGCATCTACCAGTGTAATCGTCCGTGCTTATTAGACACGGATGAATAACATCTAATATCGCCACGCAATCTCTCAGCACTTTGCATTCTTTCCCATTGACTGTCAAAGTGTGCATATAGGGTGCTAACAGTTTATCGTTCTCCTCAGTGTCAATAACGTGCAGGAAGACGTTGCTGCATTTTTTGCAAACAGCAGCAATGTGTCCCGGGCGGTTGCAGATATAGCAAATCAGTGGTGGCCTTTCCACAAAATGCCTTCTGTCCTCTTCCTTTTGTGGCCCCGCGCTTGGTTCATTATCCTGTTCTCTCCTCTTTGCAGACACGTACTCCCCTATACCCCGCTCTTCTCGCAGGCCTTCCCCGACGGCGCCGCTTTTGTGTCCTTTCTTCTCGCCCCACACTGTGGGTCTCTTCGACTTTAGACATTCACGCTCGTTTGTCCTACGCGAGGCGTATTCTTCTGCTAACCTGGCAGCTGCCTGAATGGTCACAGGGGTCCTATCTTTGATACAAAATTTCATGGAATGCGACACTCCTTTATAGAACTGTTCCAGCCCTATTAACTCAATGACCCGATCATGCTTCGGAACTTTTCAACCACTCTACCAAAGTGGCTTTCAGCTTGTAGGCATAGTCCTGTAGGACTCGCCTGTCCCAACCGATGCACTACAAAATCGCTGCCGAAGGGCTTCACCAGACAAGCAGAATCTTTCTAACAGCGCCTGCTTGAAGGTTTTGTAGTCTTTAGCATCTTCGGCATTCAATCGTGCAATGATGTCGGCTGCCTCGCATGGAAGCAACGTCTACAAAAGCTGAGGCCAGAACAACCCATTTTTTTCACAAGTCCTTTCAAAATTGATGAGAAAAAGTCCTATGTCCTTACCAATTTTATAGGATTGAATTAAATCCTTTATTTTAAAAGGGGCAGAGTTTACTGTGCCGTGTGGCACTTGCTGACCTTCTGTTAAACTGCTCACTAATCTACAGATCTCCAATTCCATGCGCTTCATTTCTAGCTCGCAATCCTCTGCTTGTTTCTTTCGCTCATTCTCTTCTTTCTCTTTCTGCTTATTGCCTTCAACCAACTCCCAGCACTCCCATAACTCATCTTCGTCAGCTTCTAAAACTTCTATAGCCTGAATAAGGTAAGTTTTTTTGCATAATCCACTTACATCTAGACCCAGCTCTTTGCACATTAGTATAAGGTCCGACTTGTTTATCTTATTCAGGTCCATGATGAAAGCTGCTCTCTACTGAGAAAATAACCACAATTGCAAGGCATTTATAAATTATACTCTTAACAGGTCTGGGCCAAGAGACTCTATATACCTCAGAGCAAAGCAAGGCACTCATCGTACACCGTGCGGTCTTGTGTTGCGTTGATCTCGCCAAACTCCGGGTCTAGGGCTTTCGGCTCACCTCCGGTCCACGTCGCTTTTCGTCTCTGAGTTTCATCCCATCGTCAGCCATCCGATTTTGGGACTGGCCCTTGAGGCACTGGAGTTCCGGGATGAAGACGCCGAAGCAGGAGGAAGGAAGACTTGAAGAGAGTTTATTTACATTGTATACATTTCGAGAGTTTCTTTGAAGGCACTGGGGCATCGGGGACAAGGCAACAGAACTTTCTCACTACAACGGCAACCGGGACAGAAAGACCTTGCAGGACTATTTTGGCGAAAGGGACTGGAGGCGGTAGAATCACTACCGTTGAATGAGAGACCTCTGTATCTAATGTCGTACTTTAGAGAGCTGGTTACAGTAGAGGCATGTCAAATGGAAGGAGAAGCTTCATAAAATGAGCCAGTTTGAAGAGCAGACAGCTCACCTGGACAAGACAAGCCGGCAACAACATAAACTAGCAGAGAACATTCAGCTAAGAAATCGGGTGGTAACGGCGGTTCTTGCACCGTGGAACGACAAGGGGGCGTTATCTTAATGAGGCCTGCCCGAAAGTGCTAGCATCTGGAACTGTAAAGCCAACTTCGCTGCACAGCCGAGAATGTTGAATCCATCGCGAGCGCTGGCAAACCACCAGATGAGCAAGAAGAAGCGACAGCAAGCATGAGAAGTGAAACGGAGGCATGAGAGTAGTAGCAGGGTCTCAATGGCTTCATGCGTGTAAATAAAAGTCTCTTTAGCTACCTCGACGTAATCGAGACCTGCCAAGGCTGCTCCACATCATATCCCACACAAAGACTTCATTCTGTCGAGGTAGTTAAAGGAGAGTTTTATTTACAACACTGTCACATTCAAACAGGAACTAAGCATCACTGCTAAAAATATTAGGGCTATCACATGAAAAGGAAGGACAAAAATGACTTGCACACTGGGTTGTTCTCATTGTACAGCATTGAAGCTGTTTAGTTTGCCATTTTTAAACACAGGCTGAGCACTCTCAAGTGACCACCTGAACATGCCATAAGCCATAGAGGATTTTTCGTGTAATGGCAGGCTTGAAGCCGCAATAGTGCTTGGCAGAGTGTTTCTGAAATCGTACACATACTTTCCAAGTCTCCCAGATTTTTCAGGAGGTGGTCAACACTGATTTTCCCAGAGCAAGGCTTCCCCCTCCTCTCAATCGTTTCCCATTTTAAAATTCTTTTTTTTTTCTCCCATTTCTTTGTGTTCATTTAAGTTCTAAGACTGCTGTCACCTCTCAGCCTTGTTTTTTTTTATCTCTTTCACTGTCTCTTTTTAAATGCGAAGCATTTCTTAGCGAACTTCGGCAACTTTGAGCATATCAATCTATCTATCTATCTAGCCGCTTACATTTGGGTGCTCTTGTGATCACCCCCTTAACTTGGCGTGAACCAAAATTAGCATGGGAGGGTAAGAATCTTCGACGAATATGACGCGCTGGTCAAGACATGAATAATGTCACAATCCTGTCAAATATGCCGTCAAACACTTCCCACCAGACAGTGGCAAATACCCATAGGTGGGTACGTGCCGCTGGTATGTGGGTATATGCCACATCTGATTGACACTTGGTCAATCAACTGCAGGTGGTTGACACCCAGGATCGATGAGAACATACATGGTCAATTTTAACGTGCGAGCGTTAAGAAATACTCGACATTGGTAGCGTGGACCAGACGAATGCAAAGAATAAATGTCAGAGTGCCCGCTGGAATCGAACCCAAGCATGGCAATGAAGCATTGTACCTCAGAGCTACGCCAAGTCTCGGAACTCTTTTTCTAATAGACGCTAATCTTCGTGAAAAGTCAATAGTGGTTGCAGTGCTGCCTACCCAATTTTATAAACATTACATAAGTACTCCTTTGATGCAGCTTTCACGTCGTGTTAGTCAATTGTGGCTAGTTGTCATGCGCTGAAGTTGATTTATATATCAGTGTTCAGGGCCAGCATCCTCGCGAGCATAGCGTTTCATATCAGCTTCTGGTGTTGCTAATACGCATGTTCAAGTTGGCATCATGGCGCAAGTGCAAACAACTTCTTATATAAACATCTGCAACTCTACATATGGCTGTGCGTGCAACATTTGTACATATATTTACCGTCATTTCATGACGTGTTGCTCAATAAAAAAAATTGCGACACGGTCACCTTCTCTCCGCATGCTTCGCATAAGGTCGATACCCTGGTACGTTGGATCTGCTGATTTTTTTTTTTTAATTTTTTTAGGACCCTTATTCACCAACTACAGTCTTCACAGGGATAAAATGGCCATGCTAATTCCTTCTCCAGCTTCTTCCTTGCATATGAAGAGGACTGTGATAGTAGCACGATGTGACATCACATCACTGACTAACCATTTCAAATCACTCGCCACAGTTCACAATGCACCTTTGGCAACTCTGCCTCGGCGGATCAGTGGCTAGAGTGCTTGGCTGCTGACCCAAAGGTAGCGGGTTCAATCCCAACTGCAGTGGTCGCATTTCGGTGGAGGCGAAATGGTACAAGCCTGTGCACTGTGCTATGTCAGTATGGGTTAAATAACACCAGATGGTAAAAATTTTTGGAGTTGTCCACTGCGCCGTCACTTGTAATCATATCATGGTTTTAAGGCATGAACCGCTACATATTATTAATGCACATTTGACAAAGACAGGTTCAGCTTTCGAAACCTTGGCTGGAATGTCTGAGGCACTTAATAGCTCTGTGAAGGCAACCTGCATGTCACATTGTATTTCCATCTATCCATTCACACCTGTCCTTTCAACAACTTAACTTCCATTTGTATTGTGTGTGTAGCAAAGCTGCAGCTGCTTCCTTTCTAGTGAGAGGTATGTTTTGCAGACATGGTGACCCATTCTTTATAGGTTCGGTGTGCGAAAATGTCTGCACAGCAAACCTTATGTCAACATTCAAGTAGTTTCAGATGCTCGTATACAATCCAGAGCCCTTCATTGAAGTGCCTCTCTGTCTGTACAAACTATTATCAATTGGCGTATTTCAGCTTGCTGTGTCAGCATTTTGTAAGATCTTGGCCATTTTGCAGCACATGTGGTACAGTGCTCGAGCATCACTCTTTGGGGACAAATCATTCAGAGCCTTCAGCCATGTTTTTTCGTTTCTACATAACATGCCACTTTGCACTTTGTAACATGATTTAACTGCATTATTGGTTCTAGATTTGCATTCAGGAAAGCCCCCCTTGTTCCGTTAGTCAGAGCTGTTCCACACCCACGCTTTAGTGGACAATTTCGGTGGCTTGTTGATATACGTTGAACCTCAATAATACTGAAAAATATGGCAAAGTAGATTGAAAATATATCGCTTCAACAATGCAAAATATATTTGTCACACCAATGCCATCTGTATAAATTTTTTTTGCCCGATGCAGCCTAGCTTTAACAAGATTACCAGGTGCATTTTTTTTTTGCAACCCGACATTGACACTGTCTGTACATGTAATGTAATCATGATGGCCTTTGAGTCGGTGTACTATATGTCTCTGTATTGCTTACAATATGGAGACCCACCTTTGCTTTCATTAATATCATTATCAGGTCTGAGTGCGTTGCACTTGCCCACTGCTGCTCCTTGACGATTGCTCCTATTACAGTGCTGCTTCTCTATGAGACCAAGGTTCCACAGTTTAAGTGATAACTAGAAAACAAGAACTATACTTGTACCAGTATACTGTACTGTTGAAGCTGCTGCCCGAACACTACATTGAGTATTAAAGAAAAACAGGCAACGTATAGAAAGTACTCAATGTAACGATCAAGTTAGGGGTCTGAAGCCACATCAGAACAACCATTAGCCGAGGTTTCAGCATTGGTTTCAACATCAAAAATTGGGGTACCCTTAAGCTTCTCCTTTAACAATTGAACGCAACAGTGATATCCTGTCTCTAGTGTGTAGTTCAAGCACTTACTGCCCGAAATATTTTCGAACTTGCTATGCACCTTAAGGCCTTAAGGGAATAGGTGCAGTAATGTGTGTGCATCTTGTAGTGGGTGACTGGCTATAAACCATGAAGTCATTATGGTAATTACATGTTCTGATGCCAGATGGCAATGTACGCTTATACCACGCAATATTACTGCAATATTTCATATTATATTGTGAAGGATGTGTGTGTTTGTAAAGCATTAAAGTTACTTTCACTGCGTTTCCAAGCAGAGGAAGTTATTTTCACTGTATTCACAAGTAGATGTGTGGCTGTGAGGTGGAACACCCGCTTGCCACGCTAACGACCCGACTTCGATTCTGACTCAGATCCAGAATTTTTTATTAATTTTTTTTATTTGATCTTTCTCTATTTTTCGGTCACGCACAAGATGATAATTTTTCGCTCTTAACCTACAATGCCCTCATCAACGTCGATGCCGGAATTTCTGCGAAACGAGTTCTTTAACGTTTTCGCCTTAAAACTGCCCATACTTTTCTCACTCACAATCTGTGCGTATTCCAATAGTTGGAGAGTTTGTTTCGGTATGCCATACTTGTGTTCTACTCAGAAAACACTGGAAAATATTTCAAATGTCCCCGCTGCTTATGCATGTTCTCAATCACTGAGAGTGCACCAAATGTGTTACAGCTGTAATTTTAATGGAAACTCCTTTTGTGATGCTTAAAAGGGTTGCATTTGTTTTTTTACACATTTTATTATCATGCTGCCAAGTCATGGGAAGGGACCAGCTGTGTCTAGTAACGTGAAATGTAGTAGCGTTCTCTTGATAGTCATCCTATGTTGTTTACATAGGATGACTATGTCATCCTATGTAACAACTGTGTTATTGTTACATATGATGACAATAACTGTGTTATTGTTGCTGTACGAAATTTTAGCATTATTTGAGGCAAAGAAATAAAGGCTCTTCTTGTATTTTGTCACTCAAGTGGAATGGGTCTCGTCATTTGAAGGTTTGTTGGTGGATTTTGTTCAAATCTACTTTCAATTCGATATATGCTTTCTTTGCAAGTGGCAGTAAGAACCCAGAATTCTACTGCATTGGAAGTGTTTTGAAATCAAGGAAACAATTTTTTTTAATAATGGTGACGCTAACTATTGCTCTAGAGCAAAAAATATCCTGGGTAAACACTCTACAGCACTGGCTTGTTCTCCCAGGTGCTTTTGTTAGAGTAGTATTACAGTTTGTTGCAAAAGTAACTAACATGGTTCTTGAGTGCTGGTGACAAGTCCCTAGTGTTTGGTCCGTCTTGGTTCTTGCATTTCCATTTTACTGTGTGCGAAAGACTATGTTACTGCTATAGCACACTAGTAAGACAAACTATTTTATTATGCATATGCTGAAAAGTGCTGTCGGTCATGTCTGTGCGAGGCGATCGATCCATTCTTCACTTAAGGTACTAGGTGACAATGTATAACATTCTCGATAAAAATGTGAGTTTAATAATAATAGTAAGTAACAAGGGTTACAAAAGTTATTGCCGCATAAGTGTTGTGCAATGTGCACCAATTCACAAATTTTTGCATAATAGTTGCACTCGCAGCACCAGTAAAAATCGCAATCATTCGGTTGGCTTGGTGAGTACTTTCTGAAACAAGTCAACCTTGATGTAGGTAAATAGCTTTTTGAAGACGATGTCAAGCACCCTGTACTTGAGTGTGTTCAGGCCATCCTTGTATATGCGAAAGAAGGACCGTCTGATCAGTCTCATTCTGGAAAATGAGAAAAAAAAGAGGAAAAGTTTCAATATAAGTAAGTAGCACACCATCAAACAGTACAACAGCAATGGTTAATGCTTGAGCACTGATTTGTTGATAAGTAATAAAGGAAATTATGAGGATCAACTAGTTTAGGTATGCATCGTACTGCTGTCCAGTTTTGCATTGGAACAATGTCTTGCTTTAGCTGATTTTGTAGCTAGCATGATGATGATGCATTTTCCTTAAATTTGATTTACAAGGCACGCACATTGGGAGATGCACTGAAGTTCTGTAATCTTGCAGCTGAAATAGACTGCTAGGTATGGTGGTCACACGTATTTGCAGTTTATGAAACATTTGCTTGCAGATCAGATATTTTGATAAATTAATTAAACCATTCACATGGAAGCAAATTCAATGTCACTCGCATATTTAGACAGATTTATCAGCGCAAAAAAATACGGAACTTTTGGAGAAGAAACACACACACAGCACTGTTTTTTGGGAAGAAACACACAGCGCTGTGTGTTTCTTCTCAAAAAGTTCCGCCTTTTTTTGCACTGATCAATCTGTCTAAATAATCATCAACCAACTCACCCAAGCAGCAGTTTTAGTCGGTCACATAATAGAGGCAAACTTTTCTGCCAGTTGCCATTGTGAATTTGTCGTAAAAAGTGTGCTTCTATTTCAGTAAACGCATGGTGGCAGTTCTGTGCTCTCTGCATTTTTCCAGGACGCCCCCTCTCCTCCCCAAGTCGACGCTGATTGTTTCTTCGTGGCAGAAAACACATAAAGAGACGCTTGGATACTCATTATTGAATATAGAGATTCTTTGGGGGGGAACTACTTCAATATAATGTGCTCTTGCAGCTATTCCATTCACACAGTGATAACTGAAAGGCTTACTCAACACACCAGTGTACATTACTTAACCCTCATCCCAGAAAATTAATTGATTAGAAATTTTGATTTGCCTGCAAGAATCTTGCTAAAGCAGCTAACTCATTCAACGTTTTTTTTTTTCTTTTTTCAAAACACTTTTTTTTTTCGTTGGCCATGTTGTGCTTATCATTTTCAACCTCAAGGAAAAGCATTTGTTTGGGGCCCACAGATTTCATTGTTCAAGCAGATTTACATCATAAACCCTTTTATGAGATGCTGAGTAGACAGATTCTTGTGACTAGAAGTGAAATGTTTATTTATCTTGTGGAATTTCAAATGAAACATTGCAGAAATTTGCAAGCTTGAAAAAAATTGAGGCACGATGTCATTCGGAATCCCGCAACAAACGCATATCGCAGTTGCAGATAGAATGTCGTGGTAAGCTTGTGGCAAGCTATAAATAGGAAATTGCCTCGCTTGAAATTGGTGATATGTTTTAGAGTTTAGAGCAATGCATAAGGTATTTAGCCCAGCCCGTCTCGGATTTGTCCACGTCACAGTATACTATTGCACGATTGCAATTGTTTGTAAATCCGGGGATCTATATGGTGAAGCTATTCTACTTTGAGTCCATACCAGTATGCCTGACGCCTTGTTTATGGAAACGCGCATACAAGATGGGCAGGAATCCGGGACTTTTTCCAAACACCCTGATGAATCGCTTTTAATCACAAGACTACGAGTGATCCTTAGCCGCGATTCTCGTGACTAAGGCTGGCTCTTACACGCAAAAGCAGGCGCATCCCACTCCTTCACTACTTACCGTTTGGGATTTGGGCGCTGGGTGCCATGTCTGAGCGCGGTGTACCGGCCGACAGTGCAATTATTACGCACGATGTTGAAGCCGCTGAACCGCAGCCTGAAATAAGTAAAACCCAGCTCTACTGCGCCGATATATAACAAATCAAAATAAAAAATCTTCTGATACTGATGTACATTAATTTGTATAAAGCTTGCTTCTAGAAGGCCTGTGGTATGTAGAGTTGGGATCTCCACTGTGGTCGCTGAACGGCATGGGCGTCGGCAGGGGAGGGGGTGAAAATGAAAAGGGGCACTTGCCCCCCCCCCCCCTCAAGCAACACTAGAACTTTTCCCCAGAGACACGTTCTAGTCAACGCCTGCTGCCCCGCCGCGGTGGTCTAGTGGCTAAGGTACTCGGCTGCTGACCCGCAGGTCGCGGGTTCGAATCCCGGCTGCGGCGGCTGCATTTCCGATGGAGGCGGAAATGTAGGCCCGTGTGCTCAGATTTGGGTGCACGTTAAAGAACCCCAGGTGGTCTAAATTTCCGGAGCCCTCCACTACGGCGTCTCTCATAATCATATAGTGGTTTTGGGACGTTAAACCCCACGTATCAATCAATCAAATCAACGCTTGCTGTACTAGGAGGCGTTGTTCTAGTACACTTCAGTGTCCGAGAGACACTGAGGTACTCTCGTTTTATATAAAAACGAGGTTATGGTGTCATGATACGTAATTTCATACAGCCAACTCGAAACTCGAGTCGAAAATTTGCGTAACCCAACGCAAATCATTTTACTCGGCCGAAAACTGGCAACAAGCGCCTCAACCGGCATCGCCAGTCTCCTGTGATTGGTCAAAGCTGCATGACATCACGTTCAGGATGGTGAGGTCAGCTGCACTCGCCGGCAGGCGATACCGTGTTTATCTGTTTATCTGCCGGCGAGATTTGTAAATGCGGCGCACACGCATAGATTCGTAATAGCGGCGCGCGCCCAGTTTCGTATGCTACTCCTCCGCCTGTGCGCATGAAAGCGTCGAAAAGCGTTTCTGTATTTTCGTGGAGCAATTTATCTAGCTGTCACTCTGCCTGCCGCTCGTCGGATTTCCAGCAAGCACAAAAAAAAATGTATGGTTTTAATTGTTTCCACAGTTCTCGAGTTGCTCATTTTTCACATTCTGCTCGCTGCAATGAAATGCTAGCCTTTACTAGAAGATAAAGCCATTGAAGTTTGATGCAGCGAACATTCCGAGTTCGTCTTTGCGACCATGAAGTATTGGCTTATTGAAGAACTAGAAGGCCGAGCTGGTATCAGTTAATTTACAGTGCGAAAACTTAAAGGGCGAAGGGTCATGGCTCACCAGCGCCAGACGAGTGCATAGGCAGATAGCAGACGACGCGAGGCACGCAGCACCTTGTTAAACCAATGCGCATGCGCCGCATTTCGAAATCTCGCCAGCAGTTTGCGCACTGGAGACCACCGGCCATGCACTGGCAGTGGACCGTACATGTTCGACCCTATCGACACTACGAGAGACAACACAAGACGATCTCAGCACCGATGATGCGGCACAGGAAAGCGAGTCCCAACCAGCCACCTTCTCCCGCGTCGGAAGCAGACTGGTACGTTTAAGATGCATGTCATTGCTTAATTTCACTCTAATAAACTAATATGAATGCTGCGTTCAAGCGTGGATATTAAATCCGATAAGGAACAGCAGCATCGGCACTATAGTTTTTAGCCGCATATCGGCACGGTTCGCGCGTGCATCGTGCAGAAACAGCAGCTGTTTGTGGATTTCACTGCTCAAAGTGCAGCTTTATTGCTTCACTCGGTATCGCACTTCACAGTGGGCAAGAAGCATGCCATGATTCAGGGCGATACCGTGGGGGGAAAAAAAAAAGGGGGGGCCACACAAGGGCTGCTCTTTACCGCAGTGATGACTTGCTCTGAACTGCGCTGCAAGCTTGCACATGGATAGCTTGGCTGATATGTTGCAGTTCTGTTTACTATACCGTCGTTTTTTTTTTCTTCTGAATTCTGGCTAGTACTACAGTGATAGTGTGTGAAAATGCAAGCTGCTTATTGGATGCGTTAGAAGCATGCGACTGTTGGGTAGACTAACCGATTTCGATGCTGCGTGCATGTGTGTGCGCGCGTTTTCGCCGCAGGTGCTCATGCAAACGCACTTCGTGTCAAATGGGTAAAGATGGAGATACATAGAAAACAAGACGTGCCTGAACATCCATGCTGGGATATTATTTTGCTGCCCCCATTCTGTGCAGTGTGTTGAACCTTCATTTTATTATACTGATATGTAGCACGTCTGCATAAATCAATCAGCGCACTGCTGCCGTGGCGAGCCCCATTCAGCACAGTGTAGGTTGTAAGCAGCAGAACGATGTTGTACAGGCCGCAGGCTTCTGAACGAGAAAGTTATAGGGGCATGAACACGTTAGGTACCAGTGGTACGTTGGCTTACAATATGCGCATTGGGAAGTACTCACTGTTATCATATCTGTCACACAAGCAATGAGCGAAATCGAGAAATACTTAGAATCAAGCGCTGGTACGCGGGCACGTTGGGCTACGATTTTGCTCGATCTGGAGGCACTCGGCAGAGAATTAATGTCGTGGTAGTGATTAATGTTTAATGATTGATTGATTTGTGGGGTTTAACGTCCCAAAACCACTATATGATTATGCGAGACGCCGTAGTGGAGGGCTCCGGAAATTTAGACCACCTGGGGTTCTTTAACGTGCACCCAAATCTGAGTACACGGGCCTGCAACATTTCCGCCCCCTTCGGAAATGCAGCCGCCACAGCCGGTATTTGATCCCGCAACCTGTGGGTCAGCAGCCGAGTACCTTAGCCACTAGACCACCGTGGCGGGGCATGTGATTAATGTTTAGATCATCGTATGAGTGATTGTCGTATATGTATATCATAGCTGATTCTGGATTTTTATCGAAAAACATGTCTCGAGTTGAAATGGAAATGAAGCGCCCGTGTTACACGGTCACTTTCACCAGCGATCAAGACTGACTCTGATAAATATTCTTAGAGGCTTCGATAGCGAGCCGTTGTGGCAACAGGAAGATCGCGGCTTACTATATAGGTCCCAGATCGAGCGAAACCGCGATGAACGGTGTCTGCGGGCGTGACGGCTCGCGATTCGCGCGTTACGTTAGAGATTCGAAGTGAGCGTCCCGGAAGCGAGGCAGCACAGTGAGCTGAGCACGGCTGCGGTTAAAGGGCGTGCTCGTCAGCTAACTACGCGCTGCTGTTGAACATAAGTATAGCCTTACAGCCTTGCCCAAGTTCTTTTCGCGAAGGCAAGTTGTGGAGGCAGCGAGGACCCCCTCAGATGCGGAAACACAGAAAGAACCGCTTAGCTGTTCAATCGCAGACACCTGATCGTAAATCCAATGCCTCATTTATTTATTTCAATGCCAGTGTGAACTAGCGCTTCTGAAAGGGAGCCGTCGGTCCACCTTATAGTTAAAGGAGTGGTCGTGATGCGACGCTACATGAAGGATAGCGCTAGAGTTGCAGTAACTCTAAGTAGCGCTGTTTGCGTCACACGTGCTTCCAGGTAATTTCGCCTGGAGATACGATAGACGTGTTTCCCACTCCAATATCATACGACTGTCAGATTTGTTAGTTTTTTTTTTTTTCGGGATCCTTCTTTGTGGCTCGAAGCAATGCCGCCAGCGCATCACAGCGCAGCGCATGCAGAATCGTTGCAGTGATGCTTCCCCATTGGTTGCCCGCATAGTGCCACGAACGGCGCCACGCTATCTCGAAACAACGCATCTTTTACAGAGCCAGCGTGGCCGCCAATATTGTGAACACGAGTAATGCAAGACGCCGCCCAATGGATCAGCATACAAATGAACGAGAAATGACTTCATATGCTTTACGTCCGTGAGGTACTACATGAAGGGTTTTCTCCCCTGTGACCGCAAAGCACACGCGAAAAATATAGGCGATGGGCGAGAGCAGAAAATGGCTCGAGGAGAGACTGGTGAACGGCTGGATCGGGTGCATCTGGCTGGCATTGATAAAATAGAGGAGACGTTGGTCAATCCTAGCGACTGCATGAGAGCGGGGCTTGATACGTAGCGGCCGTCATGGAAGTACTTGGAGCACAGCACACAGTCTCTCGTAGGTTTGAAGTCTTTTGACTTCAGTGACCCATTTTGCAGCTATCTTCTGATCTGGAAGAAACTTGTGAAAACTTAAAAGCGAGCTTGTCGCTAGCGAAAGTGTTGCGTCAGCCATATGCCGCGCAGTAGTTCAGCATCTTGAGGCCACTTCAACCCCGCACAAACACAACTAGTGCATGTCAAATAAAAAAATCATCAAACATAAAAAAAGAACGGTGCAATAACAAGACATCCCTGCGAATTGGCAGAACTGATGCTTTGCTAGGCAGTAGAAACGAGGCACGAAACCGAAGCCAATAGGCTGAACGGCCCTGGCGGCCCCGCTCGATCCCGAAGGTGACGTCACCTCCCCACGTGTCTAGCTCTGCCGTGCTCCTCCCCTGCGCTCCAGGGGCCGTTCCCTCGGTCAAAGCATGCTTGCTTATAGCGCCGTTGTTAATATAACGTCGCGAAAAAAAAAAACGTTCGTAGGCATGTTGAGGAAGATACCGGATTTACAATAAGTTCGCGAATGCAAAACCGTTTCAGTGTCCCTTTAAGCTATATCAGCTTCCCACCACTCCCAAAGCCGAAGCGCAACATTGGTTGGCACCCCCTTATACATATATATATATAAAACTGCCCATGTCCATTCCGATGGGCCTTTAAACATGAAAACGTGTTTGATCATCAGGTGTGGCGCCAGGATTTTTTTAATAGAAAGGGGGGGGGGGGGGCAAGGCACATGAGTTCGTGGTGCAGGAAGGTGGGCAACCCATCCATTCTTTTTTTTTACTATGTTTGCTCTTAGGAGGCATGGAAAGGGAGGAAGGGGGCCGGGCAGCCTCCGATCCCAAAACGCCTGGCCCCCGCCCCCCCGTGCCTACCGCGAGCGCCGCTCCTATTGAGTAATATAAAAGAACACTTTTTTTGTAGAGCCGGACAAAACGGGTGTTGGTGAGAAGTCGTCCCTATATCGCAGGTATGTGTCACGGAAATTGGGCAAACGAAGAGAATTTTGTACGACCGTTTCTTTGTTCGATACGACCTTAATGAAAACCAACAGGTAACATTCAAAGAAAGTATAGGGGACGCGTTTGCTGTTTCAGTCTGCATTGTAGTAAATATGGTATAAAAAATTACCTAGTTAAGCGTGCGAAAAAGCTTGCCGCCGGCAAGGACCTAACCCGCAGACGCGTCCACTTTATTTCCTTCACATTTTTTTTGTAGTAATTGCTACAATACAGTTAAGACCGCTAGCACGATTGGCGTCCCCTATACCTTCATTGACTTCATTATCTGTTGGTTCTCAATAAGAAATTGAACAAGCCCCATTTGCTTACCACGGTTCTTCTAAGGTCTCGCAAAACGGATAACGCGGCGAAAATACTCACGCTGCTCAAATGACTCCTCAAGATTGTGCACGAAACTCCACAAGACTGCGCGGCAAACCAGACAAGGTGACGCATGCGGTGGTAATAGAGCCATTCTGTACCTTCATAGAGCAAAATGTCAGCTATCATTGCCATTTTAAAGAATGCCTTTGCCATATGTCACCCATGGGAGATTTTTATGTAGGTTTAGCGAAATCATTCGATACCGATCTGTAGAACCACTAAAATTCTGTTGTACAGTTCTTGTTCCACGTTAAGGTATTAACACACAGTGACCGCATCTCAGGGAAAAAAATGCTTGTCATCAATGTCACCAGTGCCATCCAACTTTCCTGACAAAAGCGTTATTAATCGCGATTGGCGAGAAAATTATGTGAATACTATTCAGCAACGTACGTCGAAAAACCTCATTCCTGGTGAAGCCGCTGCCGCTTATTTAAGACTTCTTCCTTAAATTATTGATTCACGCTGTATGGCGCGTTGACTCCTATCGGGCACACGTCGTACTCGTCACACTGTCATGGCGGCGTTTGATCTTCCTTAAAGTACCTGATGGACATGTCGTCGTCTTCGCCGCCCCATCCCCAGAACACGTTTGAGAAGCCGTTGACCTTCTCCATGTGGTCGCTGCGCACGGCACTCGCTCCTCCAAAGATGGTCTCGTAGAACGGCCTGCATGCGGTCAAGGGTACACACAATGAGCAGCAGCCCTCTCTCATAAAATACTTAGCATCCATCCTGAGTCGTCAAAATAGCCTTTTCAACAGAAATGGGGATTTCCTACTCTCCAGGGGCTATTGACCGGGAGTACAAAAGCCGACGTCACAGCCTCGGCAGTGCACTTTTGGGGGGGTTTCTAGAACTTTTCTAAAACGTTTTAGAACTAGTTCTAAAAACGTTAGCCCATAGAGGACTATGGCGGCGCCCAAAGTGCCTTCCCTGACAAGGTGCGTAGCTCACTTGTCATCAAAAATTCCGCCATATCCACGAAGTGAATGATGGTGAGTGGGCGAAGCTCCGGAGGTAAACCTGGTAAACCATGAATCCTCTATACATTTTGCCCACTCGATTTTATTACATCGCTCCCCCTAGCGTACGTCGCCGCACTAAATCGAACGATTGCCTTCAACCAATGACACGCGCCATATGTGACATCATTCCGATTTTATAAGATCTCGCGTCTTTCATCAACTACAAGTACCGCTTTCTAGTTTATAACATATTGCATCTTTTCATCATCAGCTACAAGTACCACCATCTAGTAAACACTACAAGAACTAAACGAAGGTGGCTACTTACAGGAGACGGTACCGCCATCTAGTGAACACTGCAAGAACTAAACTAGAGGTGGCTACATACAGGCTACAGGGGACGCACAGCCCACGCCCTAAGGAGCTTCGCCCCTAAAACGTTAGCCTATAGAGGACTATGGCGGCACCAAGAGTGCCTTCCCTGACAAGGTGCGTAGCTCACTTGTATTTCATGATGTCGGTGCAAGCGGACATGTGGAACGGCCCTTCGTCCTTGCAAGCGTACTCGTTGCGCCTGTTCTCCGGCAGCAGGTCTACGTCGTGGAAGATGAAGCAGTTGTGGTCGTCCATTGCCTTGGCTATGTCGTAGCCCACGTTGAGCAGCTTCGCGCGATTGAAGTCTCCCGTGCCGTTCTGCATGAAATGGTGCGCCACGTTTCAGTGAACACTAAACGCGTAGAGCAGCGATTAGCGTGCTATCACACTATTATCCGGAAACAGAGCGAGACGCCTGGAAACATGGCACTATACAGGACACAATACGGGAGTATTGGGTGGAAACGGCGTCGAAACCTTAAACTGCGAATTGTTAGCGTACCGCAGTATACATACCCACTCCGAAGCTTATTATTATAAGCCTGCGCAACGTCTTGTTCTGGCAACATGCATACGCTTATGCGTGGCGAAAAGAAAAAAAAATCACACCATCTCTCACTAAGGGGAACCATGTGTAGATGCGAAGTAGCGGTCGCTAACGCTTACACTGGCGACGACGTTACTTGGGGAGGCGCAAACTACGCAGGGATGGATAGGTGATTCTTACTGGAACATGCCGATTGCTGTCAATGGGTGACCAGAGACAGATTACTCTGATTGGACACAGGCACACAGTCCGCTTTTAGTTAAGGCGCACGCTGCGAATTTTAACATGAAAGTGTTTTATGCGAGGCACCAAGACTTCAATGACGTGTTTCCGTCATGAAAGTGACGTCGCAAAAATACGCACGATGACAGGGCCGTGACGTTCAATAACTCCAACATTAGTAAGTGACCTCGGCCCAAGCTTGGGGTCCAACAGAGTAAGCGACCTTAGCCCAAGTTCGGCGTCCAATCAGTAGCGTTCTTCTGCCTGTCACATCGCTTCTCTGGTTCCGCACTCACCTATGGCGACAAGGGTTATTTTTTCAATCAATAATGATGGATGTTAGTCGCCGGGATGGAGACGTGTGACTAAGCGTTAACGTGGATTCACCCACGTTGAGCGATGTTATAGCTATCACACTCCAATAGATTGAGCAAGCTCTCCAATACAGGGTGTCCCACATAACTTGAGCAAAGAATTTGCAAATGAAAGGCACTTCAGTAGCGAATTGAACTAAACGCGTACTACTCCCACTAGCCTGTAGGTACCCAGGCTATTTTTTATTTCTCCCCTTACTAATTAATTTAAAATTTTACTTACCTATTTTTAAGTATGGGTTCGAAACCCAAAATATGAACACTGATATGTAGAGCACGTTCAGAAACCACTGACAAAATTGTTTCCTGTACGATAAGTCTAGCGCTGTTATTTTTTCCGCGTTGTAAAGAAAGCCTATAACACCACTATAGCAGTGCGCTCGCGTTCCGTCACATGGCTTCTTTTCACGTTTCGCGGGATTTGTTTACAACGTGGAAAAAATAATAGTGTTAGACGTATCGTACAGGTAACAATTTAGTCGGTGGTTTCTGAAAGTGCTCTACATGTCAGTGTTCATATTTTGGGTTTTCAGACCATAATTAAAATAGGTAGGTAATTAGGAAGTATTAATTAGTATGGAGAGAAATAAGAAATAGCCTGAGTACCTACAGGCTAGTGCGAGTAGTATGCGTTTGGTTCAATTCGCTTCCTAAGTGCCTTTCACTATCAAATTCTTGGCTCAAGTTATGTGGGACACCCTGTATAAATATACAGTAAGCAATAAACTACTTCTGTAAGTACACGTTTTACGTTTGTGTTTTACCGATCGCTATATATGATGGAGGGATCAAGCATGTTTTTTTTTTATTGTTCAGCAATGCCACAGGAAAAATCTCCCACCAGAACTACCTTGGAAGTCAAGATCCAGTACCTATACAGGGTGTCCCACGTAACTTGAGCCAGAGTTTAAAAATATGCCAGAACACGTCATTACGACGCGACCAAATGCATGTTACTCACCGTTGCCTGGAGTTATTCAGACTATCTTTTGTGTTCTCAAACATTGTTGAATTAGATATGTTTTTAAACTAACTTTTCAAGAAACGAAGATAGATAAAAAATTTCAATGAGAAAGTTGTATATCGGTTTGCAAAACGTCCGATTAGACAGTATTGAACTTTATATCTGTTAGGTACTAGTGTTTTTCCGCTAATTGCAAATGCCCGCGAAATACAAAAAAATACCACGTGACAAACCCGCTTGCGCGTCATTGCGCACGATGATTCTAGTGTTCCCTAACGTTCCGCGTACGAACGACACGCTTCCCTCGCCCCGGTTTATGACAGCAATAAGCAGTCACACCGGTTATCGTTTTTGTGGCCGATAGCAAAACGTGTTCATCGTAAAGCCACCACCATCGTTGAGGCCCTGCCGAGACAGCACAATGGGGCACATGCTATGTTCATTCGTACGCGGAACATTAGGGAGCACTAGAATCATTGCGCGCACTGGCGCACGAGCGGGTTTGTCACGTGGTATTTTTTTTTTGTATATCGCGGGCATTCGTAATTAGCAGAAAATAACTAATATCTAACAGATATAAAGTTCGAAACTGTCTAATCGGACGTTTTGCAAACCGATCTACAACTTTCTCATGGAAATTTTTTATCTATCTTCGTTTCTTGAAAGGTTAGTTATTAAACATATCTAATTAAAGAATGTTTAAGAACACAAAATATAGCCTAACTCCAGGCAACGGTGAGCAACATACAATTGGTCGTGTCGTAACTGAGTGTTCCGGCATATTTTTAAACTCTGGGTCAAGTTACGAGGGACACCCTGTATATACCAGGGAACAGTTGCGCAGCGTGAGCTGCCGGTATTAGGGGCGCCGCTCCTTAGGGTGCGGGTTGTTCCTTCCTCTGTAGTAGTAGTAGTAGTAGTAGTAGTAGTAGTAGTAGCAGTATGTAGCCACCTCTAGTTTATCAGTTGCTGAATAGATGGCCTTATGTGTATATGTCCTTGAAAATAATATCACTAGGTGGCTTTAGTAGTTTTTGTATAGCTAATAAATGGACAGGCAGATGGACGATTTCGTGTTGTTGATGGATGGATGGACGCACGATTTCGTATGGTTGACGGACGGACGGCCGAACAGACGGACGCTTCGCCCCACTCATCGTCACTCACTCCGTGGATATGCTGTGATTTTTTTTCAATGAAGCTCGCTAGAAGACGCTGCCTGCGTCGGCGTTGCAAGGTGAGAGAGGGGAAACGTAGGAGGTGAGAGAGATATAGAGGAGACGCGCATGCGCAATGGGGGTGTAACCGCCGCGGGGAGGAATACCTAGGTGAGAGAGAAACAGCGAGAGTATAGGTTAGCAGACGCTCCCTTCGTCGTCATTGCAAGGCGAGAGAAAAGGTAGCATAGAAGTGGAGAGAGAGGGAGCGGACTAGCTTGCGCAGTAACGGTGGGCACGCCGCACACCGAATTAAGCTCGACCCTAAGCTGCTTCGCATCTAAAAAGTAATCAAAAGTACCCCGGCTTGTGCCACAAGTATAACGGTCTTATCACGGTGGGACCGTAGGCGTTGGCCGAGGGAAGGGAAAAGGGACACAGCCACAGCATTTCGACAAAGTGAGGAAGGGGTGGGGGAGGGTTGTTTTTTGTTTCCTGCGAACGGATATAGCCCCATTGTTATCAGCATATCAGCATTCACAGCATAACAAAATGGGTGCTACGTAGTTGTGCATATGTTATAACAATTCAATTAAATTCAACCCATTCAAACAACGCCATTTTTGTTTTTAGGTTATAACGCACCAAATACCCATGATAGCGCAAATATCCTTGCACATTCCATAGCCTATTATCGCAGTTTTACTGCTGTGTATATGTCTCGATTCTTTCCACGTCCTCGGTTTTCGCGCTGCTTTGCATCCATACCAACAAGTTGTCCAGAAAATTTCCAAGGTTGTTGAGGGTTATCTTCTATGGAGCGTTCGCAGTTTCAAAGTGGTTATGCGTCACAGAGGTGGGACACGCCACAATATTTGCTACTGGTCTACTAAAAAATTAAGCAGGTCTGCGGGCAAAAGCGCACGTGCTACGGAAGAAAAATAAAGGAAAAAAAGAGAAACGAAGAGAAATTGAAAAGATAACAGAAAAAATATCTGAAAACAATTGGTTGTGAGAGCACTAGGAAAATGTGCGTGGTCCCGTTTGTACCTATGTCGTTCACGCCTACCAATATGAGGCCACCAGCTCCACTATTTCGTCAGCTTTTGCTGTGTTAACAGAGTGAAGCTGCTTAATTTTTTTTGTTACAACAGGCCTGCTCACTGATCTCCCGTGATCACTCAGCACATCAATCTACAAGTTTCGAACAGTTTGGGGCGTAACATTCTTATGCGAAAGGCCAATACAGTGACCGCTCATGTGGAGCTTTTCCGAGGGATTAAAGAAGGCGTCCACACCTGCTCAACGAGGTATATGCCGTAATCCAGCTGCTGGCTCTGGAGAAACGGGTGCATGTGCTGCAGGAAGGCTTGCAGGTTGCTCAGCCGGTCCCGGTAGGGCACCACTATGGCCACTCGATGCCGAGCCGTGCACCCGGTCGGGAACCAGCGACCGCCGGGCATCACGTGCGGCATCGCTTTCTCCAGGACCGAGAGTGGTGGGCCCAACCTCCGAATCTTCACCATGTCGCCCGCTGTGGGTGACACAGTTGTTCAGTAACAAGTAGTATTCTTTTTTTAGTTCGCTTGCTGAATGAGCTGTGTGCCACGCTCACAGCGAAGCGCATGAACACGGTTCATTCAATGACTGTGGCTTCGCCGTGGTAGTTTCACGGTGCTATCGTGTGGTCTCTAAGGTCGCGGGCCGAATGACAGCTGCGGCGGCCACATTTCTATTGTGGCGAACTTCTAGAGAACCGCGTACTTAGACTTAGGTGCAAGTTCAAAAAACCTCAAATGGGTGAAACTTCCGAACCCTCTACATACGGTGCCCCTGCCAATGTTTTGGGACATAGAACCCCGACAACTGTTACTATTATTATACTGTGAGCACTCGTGGTAAAAATATAGCAACTGACTAGCTCTGGCATTGCTTAAAGTAAAAATTGTTTACCTGTTTCTTTTTTTCTTTCGCTTTATGTGGCCGCTTCACTTGTCATTTACTATATCTACAGGGGGGATGAAAACAAACTCGAACATGCGTCATCCACATTTTCTGCTGCTCGGGACTTATTTTCAAGCTGTTGTTGCCTGGATGGTGATAAAAAGCCGATAGCCTTCGGGACTAAAGAAATAGTTCCACTCGTGTATTGGCCAGTGCTTTCCATAGGCGGGGTCACTGACCGTTCGGTTCATGACCTCATTCTAGTGTGTGCCCCCGTTGGTGCAGGCTTGGGTACATCCGCCTTTCAGGAAGAAATGCCGCAGATTTGTCAGGTTGTATCCCATTATAGCGTATTTTTATTGCCACCAAAGTCCGAGTGCGATGATAGCAGCGCACCGCGCAGTTCGTGTTTCTTTCCATTTCCCCTGTGTGTACAGCTTCAACATCTGCAAATGAACGAGTGATCTTCAAGTGCAAGCGGAAAGAGGACACTGCTCCTTTTAGGGGCGAAGCTCCTTATAGCAGCACCCGTTCGTCCCTCGTAGCCGTTGTAGTAATGTGTAACAAGTATAACATTTTGACCTCCAAGGTGGTGCCGGCGAGAGATTTCTTCTGTGCGTTGTTGAACAATAAAAGATAGTGCTCAATGTACATGCCAATGGCTGCTAAGGGGGAATGAGAGACAGGGGAATTCGGCTTTTAGTTAACGCGCACGCTGCGAATTTTTTATTGTTCATCAACGCACAGAAGACAAGAAAGGGTTGCTACGTTATACTCGCTGGGCGTAACCTCCTAGGTTTTAGAAAGGTTTAGCGAGCGTTGGGCCGTAGTGCCACGAATACAGTGAACTATAGTATATACCATGAACTCGAGGTAGTTAAAGGTGGGAAGTAGACACAAAGCGCAAGCCGTAAGAAAGTGTGCGTGTGCCTCCTCTCGTTCAGTCCTTGGAATGTCCGCTGGATGACGGTGCTTCTATAGGAGGAATATATGATGAAAAGATGCGAGATGGTGGTACTAGGAGTGCTCAATAGGTGGACGAACAGACACACAGACAGATGCGTGGATGGATGCACGGATGGTTGCACGGACGGATGGACGCATGGACGGACGCAGGAGCGGATGCATGGACGAAAGCAGGGGTGGACGCACAGATGAACGTGCGGATGCACGCTACAGATGCACGCACGGGCGGCCACACAGACGCGCGCACGGATGGACGGAAGCAAGAACGAATGGACGGACGGATGCTTCGCCCCACTATCCATCATTCACTCCGTGGATATGCTGCCATTTTTTTTTTTTTTTTTTGCTTGACTTGTGGTTCACTACGTGATGAACCTGTAACGTTGGTGCTACTGTAACGTTTTCTTTGCCAAAACTGCACTGTCGACATGCGTGCGAAGGATTCCCCATGTGTGTGTGGGGAGGGGGGAGGTTACACGCTGCGTTATTGGAATCCAAAAAAAAAGAAAAGCTCCGCACAGTAGGGGCCAACACGAAAATAAAGCGATGACGCTCTCTTCACGAAGGCCTACCACCATTAGTCCTCGGCAATGCGGACTAAAGGTGGAGAGTAATAACTTTGAATGCAACATCAGGGGTCCTCGTCAGGGGTTCATCAGAGGTCCTCGTCAACAAACATGTGTAGCCATAGCCATAGGTGTGCGCAGGGTTCACCCATCAAACGAGGGAGAGGTGTATGGGGGCAACACGTGATCCCTCGCTGGTCGACCCCGAAGGTCAACATGCTTCACAATCGAAAGAAAGTGGATGAAAAAAAATGAACAAAAAATAAATGATGTGGTTCTCACAATGCAACCTTGGCATTGTTAAAGTAAACACGTGAAGTGTAAACTCTTCTCGAAATACCGCACGTACAGCCTTTGACCAGCATTGTCGAAGAAAACCAGCTGCGTTGCCATAACAGAGTAAGCGTATGAGGCCGACTTTGTGCCCCCCCCCCCTTCTGTGGATTAGGTGGGGGGTGGGCATACGCACCGCTTCCCCCTTGTGTGCATGCGTGCGGCCGTAGCCATGTGCAGTAAAATAAAAAAGAACGGGAGTGCCCGACTTAGTAAATGTGTGGGGCAGAACTGGCGCCCTCCTTAAGATCATTATCGGGGGCGTCCCCTTGCACCACCCCCCTTCTCCATGCGCGCGCTTCTGACAGTGGCCAAAACCATTCACGTGTAGTATAGTCGACCGAGGCGCCTAAACTTACTGTCTTTTTCGAAGTTCACGGAGCAGTATTCGGAACGAGGTAGTGTGGTCTGTTCCGTGCGCGCATGTGCCGCGTGCCCCTGAAGAAGCGTAGACTCGGTGACGTTTCGGCTCTGTCGATCAGCGACCGCGGTGCCGGACGCTACGACATCGCCGACGGCCGGCTCTGCGCTGACGCACGCGGTCAGCAGCTGGACGACGCCGAGCATGCAGGACACCACGCTTCTCGCTGCGCCCATATCTCCCGCAGTCTTGAAAGCCAGCGAGACAGGTGCCTGTAAGATAACGCAACCGGTAAGGTCATTATTCTCAGCACACAGTCGAAGACACATATGAGAAAATACTATGTATAATTAAAATTTGTAAAATTATTGTGAATATATTTTCGCCGTATATTATATTTTTATATGGAGTTACCCATGTACAAAACTCTGTTGTGATACCCTTCAGATTTGATACATCCAGGTTCGACTGCACAGTGTCCCAGAACAGACAGCAAAGGTCACACTCGGAAGCAGAAAGTACGTTCGAAGGCGTTTAATGTCTTAATCATGCAGCAAAAGCTACATTCCTAGAAGAGCTCGACGCTGTTGTTAGTACACTCGTCACACAAAGGCTGTCATCTATCTAGTATGTCTTTGCTTGCTTTGGGGTGCCGCCCCTTTTATACTTCAAGCCATGCTTCACTGTGTCGCTAGATATCACGGCGGTACTATAGCGCGTACGGGGGTTGAAAATACCATCCCACACATCAGCTGTGTCAAAAGCGTCAGCAGAAGCAAATAACTGCTTTTGCCTGACTACAACCATTAGGGCGACTCCTGTGGTACTCTGGTTATTGTCGCATTCCACGATTGGTCAACTCTGACTGACCCTGAACGATAGTGCGGCCTCTCTTGCTGACGTAGAAATGCCACCATTCAGAAATATGACTATATATATGGGGGAATCTGACAGTGCCCAGAATGACACGGTGTCCGACGGGTACTTTTTCATCTTCCGCCGACATTGCAGCAAACGCAAGCAAACTTCTTTATGTAGCAGTGTAGTGGGAAAGATGTGCGAACTGAAGAGACCTACCTGACCTGGGCAGGACCTTTTGATAGAGAGCTTCCAAACTTTGGTTCCTTGGAATGGCTTGCTGCTTCCGTTCCTGCAGCGTGTTTTCTTCTTTTCCCATCAATGGATGATACCCACTACAGCCTAATAGAGTTATCGCGTTGCACTCTTAAATACAAGGTTTGAGCTTTACCTAAGCCTTTCTTGTTACTTAGTGGGAGGTAGACACGAAGAATAATGTAACATTGGAAGTCGTAATAACCAGATTAGGATGTCGTGTCCCCCCCGTTTAATTTCTATTCGCACAGTGCTGGTCTGGCGATATCACATCTATATGCAACCTTTGTTCAGAACCAGAAACAGTGGAGCACTATTTCATGCCGTGTCGCTGACGCAGATTACTAATAAAACTACTTTTTGTTATTCGATTCGCTAACCTGGAGGCTGAACTTCACAATTGAGAACATACTTTCCTTCCGTGCTTCGGATCTGGGCTTTAGCCACATTGACGCGTTTGATGCCGTTTGTACTTGCCTTCATGAAACTTTAGGAATTAAGTTCCTACACTTGCGTGAGCATTATTCTGAAATTAACATATAAAAAATGGCGACCATCAGAAATAAAGCTATCGGATGGTTGATGTCGCATGCATAAAAGTGTGCCGGGGCACTTCCTACATCTCTCTCTCTCTCTCTCTCTCTCTCTCTCTCTCTCTCTGTCTGTCTTTTTACTCTTTCTCTCACCCACCAGAGTTTTCCCATTCAGAGTCTGTAAAACCAGCGCACGTCTTCTCGTTGCGCTTATAGAGAAAGAAGAGGACGAACCTAACGCGTGTCGGTTGATTGTGATGATAGTTTTTACAGCGAAAGCTGTTATGAGACAACTCGGGTCACGCGCAGTTGTCCGCCGCCGCCGCCGGTGTCAGTAACCACCTCGCGCGAAATTATAAAAAAAAAACCTAGCACCAATGACACATGGTGGGGCTCTAACCCGGGTTCGCTGGGTGTGAGCCCAGTATTCTACCACTGAGTTACGCCGGTGCTTGTAACTTGTTGTCAAACTTGCCTTAGGCAGGCTTGATGTCGGGAAAGCAATCGCGTTAACACGACTTATAAAGCTTTATAACGTATTATAAGCATTTAAAATACGACTTATAATACAACTTATAAAGTACAACCAGTCGTCGCACAATGTGGATAGCGTAACGAGTGGGGCGTCCAATGTTCCGACCCATCACAAAAGCTTGTTCTTGTTCCCCTATTAACTGTGCAGCACACCCACTTCAGCCATAATTCCTCATCGTCGTCAGCCATTGCATGAACAATTGGCACAAAATTCTTTGAAAGTGTTTAGCGGATACCACGCTTCTCAGAAGAATGACGGAAAATAGCATATAGCGAATGCCGGCCTACTATACAAATAAATTTATTAATAATGACCTAATGAGTATGAAGCATGTGTGATTGCAGTATTTATTCAATGAGTATTCAGAAAAGGCTCAGAAGGGCCGCTCTTCTAGCTTTCGCTGTGACTGTGCGGCGCCTTCCGCGCACGCCTGGCGTTTTATTTAACAATTAATGGCTGGTGTAAATATCTCTAAAATAAAAAAAGAATTCTGCCCGTTCAGAAGAAAAAAAAGTCGGTGTTTGCTGCGTCATTTACATGTCGGCGTGCCGAAACATTGACTATCGCGATAGTTACACGGAATTGATGACGATGATGATGATGATGACGATGACGACGACGACAACTGTGATGATGATGATGATGATGATGATGATGATGATGATGATGATGATGATGATGATGATGATGTTGGCGGCAGCGGCGGCGTTCACCCATTGAGAGGGATGGGTCAAGAACCGGGTGGCAGGATCTTTAGGTTAAATGCCTGGGAAGCTAAAAACAAACACTAACTAGCAGATCCCATGCATTGTGGTAACCGATGTAATGCGAAGCAGCCATCAAGAAGCAAATGCCGTGCATGACATGTATGTCATGATTTCTGTCATCTATGTTAGACATGCGCAAATGTCTCATCATACTGATTTTTTTTTAATATCAAGTTAAGGAAGCGGCTGAATAAGCACTAACATGGGAATGTTTTTGTTGTTTCACTTATCTAATCAAACACCGCAGAGTAGAGAACGCTGTGGCTATAACCTAATGTAGTGACACCAAATGACAAATTTAATGCGCCATTCATTTCTGGTCCCAAGAGTTGAAAGGGAGCGACCAGGTATTTTTTCCTCTGGTTCGGCGACAGAACATATATCGGCGATAGAACAGAAATGAATGGTTCATCGTCTCTATTTCCTTGCAAACCTGGCATAAGGGTGAAGCCTCGTGTCCAGCTTTATGTAAATAATAATAAAGTGCGGGATTCTGCAACGAAGTCTGTTGAAGGTAACTTCTATAGGTGCTGTGATTGAGACCGCCGCTTATACCAACATTATCTTAATTCGATGTCGGTAGTCTCTGAGTTTATCCAATGATAGTTTGTTTATTTTATTATGCAAGCACACATTTCGAAATCCTACTGCTTTCGCGGGAGCCATATTCGGTAGAATTGGTGTAATGGCTCCTTTTGAGATATTGTAGCTAATTAGTATACGTCACCTTATTCAGATATACTCCGTAGTGGCCAGCTACCTATGGATAACAAATGAAATTTTACAATGAAAGTTGTTCTGAGATCACAAGAGTCGCGTGCACCGTAGTTGTCCGCTGCCGCCGCCGGTGTCCGTAACCACTATCGCACAATATAATAATAAAAAAAAACGCCAGGTCTGCGCGGAAGGCGCAGCACAGTCACAGCGAAAGCTATAGCTAGCAGAGTGGCCTTTCGGAGCTTTTTTCTAAACACTCATTGGGTAACGGCTGCAAGCACAGTTGCTTGATACCCATTACGGCATTAATAATGAACTTTTTTGGGTACTAGGCCGGCATTCGCTATGCTATTTTTTCGTCATTCTTCTGAGAAATGTGGTATCCGCTAAACACTTGCAAATAATTTTGTGCCAGTCATTCATGCAGTGGCTGACGACGATGAGGAATTATGCCTGAAGTGGGTATGCGAAACAGTTGAATTATTAGGTGGTCAACAACAAGCTATTGTAATTGGTTGGAGCATTGCTCGACCATCTCGCTATGCTGTTCGCATTGTGCGACGATTGGTTGTTCTTTCGCTGTTCTAAAAAGCTTTTTTTCAAGTCGTAATAACGCGATTACTTACCCGATATCAAGCCCGCCTAAGGCTTGTTTGCCAACAAGTCCGAAGTATTGGCGTGGCTCAGTGGTAGAACGCTCCCCCTTGTAGTAAATTCTTCGCGTTTTCCATAGGGCACTGCCCTAAGCACAGTCTTCCCCTTTTCTTGAAACGCCTAATTTCTAGGGCAGAGCAGGGGGAGGCTGCTTTGCGCAGCGCTAGGCTCGACATTCTGGAGGTCATCCTGGAATGGGCTAAGAGGGCAGAGAAGGACTACTTCAAGTAGTTCCTGCCCACCATTCTCTGTCCTATTGCCTCCTTCCCTTTAACAAGGGACAAGTTGCTCATTCATTCATTCATTCATTCATTCAAACTCGATAGTCGCGAGCTATCTCGAACTTCACAGTTAAACTGGAACTCAACTTATTAGTGACATCTAGACAACACCATTCCGATGAAGTAAACGTCGCTCTTTATTGACAAAGTTCTGAAACATTATCGCTTCTGTTTTGCGCGTCCTTCGTTCCTGTGCATATAGCGTTCATAAATAAATTATGTGTACTATTTCGTTCTCCTATTGGGCCGGAATAGGAGATGTCCACGAGGATATGGGTGTAGAGCTTTTTGAAGACGATGTCGAGTACTGTGTACTCCAGGCTGTTGAGGCCGTCCTTGCGACTGCGGAAGCAGCTTCGCCTTAGCAGCCAGTTCCTGAAAGGGGTCGAACACGGAGAAATTAGCGAGAGCTCGTCCGCCTCTGATCAGTCGCAGATATTTGTTATTCATTGCTGAGGACACCGTGCGTCACTTTTTAGCTTTCTTCATTTGAAGGAAAGAAGTGAAAGGTTAAGGGCTTGTTTTCTTTGTTAGACAAAATAATAATGATAACTAACAGACAATGATGCCAAGAGACGTATAGGGGATGTTTTTATAGTAACTGTAAATAAAACGAGAAGAAAATCACATCAGCTCCCGCTAAAGGGAACCATGCGTAGATGCGAAGCAGCGGGCGCTAATGCTTACAATGGCGGCGACATTGACGTTGGTGCTAATCGTGGCGTTGCGCAGGAGAGAAACCAGCGAAGGCGCAAAGCACTCAATGATAGACCAGCGTTTCCTGCTGGAACATGTTATTCGCTGCTAATGGGCGACGAGAGACAGAAGACTCCGATTGGACACAGAGACCTGCAGTCGTCCGCTTTTAGTTAACGTGCATGAGGCGAATTTTTATTCTTCAACAATATACAGAAATAATCTCCCACCGGCACTACCTTGGAGGCCAATATCCAGCGTCTATATATATGGGCTGGCCAGGGAACGTTTGTGAAGCGCGAGCTGTTGGTTTCTTCAATCAAGAAACTCGCACGCAGATGCTGCCTGCGTCTGTGTTGCGAGGCGAGAGTTTAGGCGGCGTAGGAGAGGAGAGGGGAGGGTACGCGCATGCACAAGGGGGAGGGGTGTAAACGCCGCAGGAAGAAATGCCTAAAAAAAGAGATGGGAGAGCGAGCGTATAGGATAGCAGACGCTCCCTGCGTCGACGTTATGAGGGGGGAGAGGGGAGCGTAGGAGAGGGGAGCAGACGCGCATGCGCATTAAGGAGTGTCACGCCACACACCGGATTGAGCAAGACCAACAACACCTATACTAGTTGGTGTTAATTGGCTCGACGATAAGCTGCTTCGCATCTAAAAGTAAGCTTGCCACCGACAGGATAACTGCCGTAAGCAACTTATAGTTTCGTCTTCCTATCGGCCCTTCGAACACGGCAACTGACATCCACCTATGTAGAACCACAGTTCTTATCTGGTCTAACTTTACGACTTGGGAATTCCATGTAGAATAGATTCCTCCCCCCCCCCCCTCTTTTTTACCTGCCCTTACTAGCCTGTGTAAGGGCGCGCTGCCTTGGTCCTGACCGCGAAGCATCGTTGCGTGTAACCTTAATATGGTCGCGGGGTCGTCACCGAGGAAGGGGGTAGTCGGTGTGTTCAAGACGCAACTCTTTATTCGGACGAACTTGTGCACAGGAAATTAAAGATGAAGTAAATGAAATACATGTTGCATGCACTGATAGGGGCAAGGACAGTCGTCGGCCGTCTGTAATGTGATCAGCCATAAAACGCGTTCGAAGATTCCAGTGGTATCGTTGGTGGACGGGTTGGTTCCAGAATAAACGCAACAGTTCGCGTTGCACGCTAAAGCTTATCAGAAGATTTTAAAAATAGTCCGGAAGGTTCCTGAACATTAGTGCGTGGTTTGCGCAAGGCACTGGTTATGCGTGTAAAGGACCGGTTACAAAGAAGCACTGAACTACGCGCGTGTGCAGATAGATACTTACCGTATGGGATTTCGGGCCTGCGTCGAATGGGAGAGGGCGGTGTAGCGTCCAACAGTGCAAGTATTACGCATTATAGGGAGCCCGTTATTATGCAGCCTGAAAGAAAGTGAAACGTAGTTTCGTTTTGTCGGCTGCAACAAGTGCACGTCCCGCCGCAATTTAATCGCGCGAAAGTGTCGTATGAGATCCACGTTTTTTTTTTCTTTTCTTTTTTTCGGCTATAGCATGAAGATGATCCTATAATACACGTGAAGGCTCCGTAGTTTGGCCATGTTTCCTGGATGCGTGACAAACAAATAGATTGACGTGGACGTAAAACATAACGCTGGTTTTGGGCAAAAGTCGCATCTTCATTATAGATCAAAAGCCGGCAGTTCGTGCACCACCGCGTATAGAGCGGCGTGTTCTTTAGTGCAGAGTCGTTCAACACGCTTTGAAGGACTCTGGTGCAACGGGAAGCTTAACGACCACTGTCAAAACACAGAATTACAACGGAGAAAGCCCCGTGAGGCATTTACTTTCAGGGCTTGACTTGTCGCCCACTCATAGATCTGTTGTGGCGTGATCAAGGTCAAAATCAAGTGGTCAATACAGGCCAAAAACAAGGCTGGCAATGCTAAAAATCAGATCAAAGTAAACTAACGAGGCCAAAATTGTCTAATTAACACTCTAAATTAAGAAGTAATCGCAATAATTAACTTGAGATCACTAAAAATGCTTTAGGAATATGCGCCTGAATTCCGCGCTTCGCAAGAGACTTCGCCGAGTGCGAGATTGATCCTTCCAAGGGAGCTTCTCCGGTGCCGGTGGGAGATTATAGACTGACACAGCGCAACATAGACATACAATAACATAGCGCAACGGTAACCGCTGGGTGCCCGTGCTACTACGCACTTCTTCTAGTTTCCCAGTTGTGCAGCTGCATTTAGTGCAGTATATATCCAGTGCCGTGTTCCTGTTCCCTTTTTAATCGTCAATCCTTCGCACTCTTTTAGTATAGTTGTCTACCATGCAGCACCAACCAGCTCAATCTAACACACTGTTACAGCTAGCATTTAACCAGTGCTTGATTGAGAGTGTAGTTTCGCATAGTAAGGCAAAACTTTTAAACCAGAATTATGCTTGTAACGTGACAATTTTCAAAATAGCCAAATAATTCCACATTTTAATTTAAACGAATAATCACAATCTTTTATAAATTTCCTTAAACTGAGCAGCAACTACAGCCTTCGCCAGCCAGCAATCCTAACCACAACGTACCTGCGAGCCATGTCGTCATCCTCAGCACCCCATTTCGAGAACAAGTTCGAGAAGCCATTGACCATCTCCATGTGCTTGATTTGCATGGCAACCACGCCTCCGAAGATGCCCGGGTAAATGACCCTACGTGCGAGATAACTGCATTATTTGCGAATTTCATTGGGGGAGCGGGAGCACTCAAGAGCACGCTGAAAGTGCACTCTTTCGAGCACGCGTGTTTCTGTGGTCGAACAGGAGTAAGGGCACTGTCATTCATTGGTAATTTGGTAGAGCACTTTTGCTGCGCCGACAGCAGCGAGAAGCAGTTTGCAGTGCTCTCGCCTCAAAACCGGAGTAGTGGTAGTGGTCAAAAGACGAAGTGCCTTATTTCTGTAGCCCGGTAGGGAGCACGGCGCTGCGCCTATGTTGACGAGAGTCACGTGACCTTTAAATGTCACAGTTACCCTCTCACCTGCTCTCTGGTAGCGTGACGCATTCCAGTGGTACGTAGTGTTCGAGAGCAGAGCACTGCTCTCAGTGCACTACTCTCCCCTCCCCCTTCTCTGTACTATCCCTCTACTCCTGTTCTCTCAATGGAATTCGCCATAAGGAATGTCACCCAGTGGGCTCTTGCAGGTAACAGAAAGGGCCACTAAAGAGCAAGACAACCTAATTCGAGCTATAGCATTACAACAACAGAAAGAAACGACCCCCCCCCCTTTTTTTTATTGGTAAAGTGGCAGTAACTTGTGCGTGCCTGACATCTTTCCTTCTTTTCCGATAAGGCGTAAATGGTGTAGGCCCGTGTGCTCAGATTTGGGTGCACGTTAAAGAACCCCTGGTGGTCGAAATTTCCGGAACCCTGCACAACGGCGTCTCTCATAATCAAATGGTGGTTTTGGGACGTTAAACCCCACATATAATTTAATCAATCAATTTTTCCTTCTTTCTGTTTCTTTCTTTCTTTCGCATTGCGCAATGCTCCCTCCCGTTTGCTTCCTCCGTACCAGGAATAGGACCTCCGTAAACGTGCTTAGCAGCGCAACACTTCTGCTGCTAGACGGGCAACAGATGATCTCTGGGCAACAGTGAAATGGGGTAACGTGAAATGACAAGTGACCCCAACAGAAGATAAGATTACTGTATCAGGGAACGGCTGCTCGCCGATAAGACCACGATCTACAAGAGATCGCTTCAGTTATTGTAAAATAGCGCATATACAGATAATACTAATGCAACCAACGCGCCTCCGAGGGCCACGCTTCTGTACGCTCGCCTGTGCCGGGTTTCTCACGTGCGACGCCACCAGCGAAACCTTTGAGCTTACCTAAGCCTCACTTAAATATACACTTAAACCTTATTAGAACAAAGTTTCATCTTACATGAAAGTAAGTTTGCTATATCCAAAAAATCTTTATAAAGGCTTACTTTAACTATATCTATCGCAAGACTATTTCTCATCTGCTTTCTTATAACCAAGATTTTGTTACATCCGGGTTCATGATATATATAGGGGGTTGAGTGTAGACCTATTCCACGTCTGTAAACAGTGGTGGGTGTCGTCGACAGAGAGAGGCACCTGTAGCGACATCACGGCGCGTGGGCTCCGCCTAGCCCAAAGCTCGATGCCACCCTCTCTGTCTAGGTGACAACTCCCACATCAGCTGCAAAGCTGCCTTCTAGCACAGCGCATCTGGAAGGAGCCTTCCGCGTCCGACGTGCTGGTGGAAGTCGTCACGTGATCATTGAGGGCGGTGGTGGGCTCTCTGCCTAGCTGAGCCTGCACGCCGTGATGTCGCTACAACCGTCTCACTATGTGGATGGCACTTGCCACTGTTTACAAACATGGAATAGGTCTATACATGCCCATCAACTGAGCGGCAAAGACGAACTTACGCCATGCTAGCTCACGTATATTTCCACTCACGTATATTTCCACTTGTCGAGGCAAGTAGTGAAGTGGAAGGCGTGCTGGTCCCTGCAAGCGTACACGTTGCGCCTGTTCTCAGGCAGCAGGTCAACGTCGTGGAAGATGAAGCAGCTGTGGTTGTGCATCGCCTTTACTATCTCGAAGCCCGCGTTGAACAGTTTCGCACGGTTGAACCCTTCCGAGCCGTTCTGCGAGAAATTCGGTGTTCAGTGACCGATTACTCGAGCAGTCTTCGATATACCTTTTCGATGGAGAGGGAGAGCACGTACTCTCTGAACTGTTACGCGGAGGTACAAAGGTTGACGTCGCTGGATGAGGCCTATGGGTGCCCGGCCATCCTCTCAATTTTGTAAAAGCGAGCTCCCACACCCCCTTCGCCAGGTCTGCATTAACACTGCGACAACCATTCGACAAGCGCTATAGTGCCTCCGCGAACTCGGACGACAGCGCAGCTCTGGCCGACCGGCTCGCCCTCCGCCATCTCCTGACGCCGTGAAGCACTCGCTGAGTGGTGTCTCGTCCTCGGACTCCTTCGACTATGTCCCCATTTTTCTCCATCTTCTCTTTACTTCTGTATGTGGATGCCCTCATCTCTATCCCTATCTCTATGAATCTCTATCTCTTTTAATCCCTCCTTATCCCCTTTCCTCGTGAGCTACTGCTGAAGTGTCGCATTATGATGCAGACAGTTGCGGGGCTCACTTCTATCTTCTTTTCTCTCTTTTAAGAATCATTCAAGGCTTGATCTGTATGGCAGTAGAGCCCTGCATGGGGAAGTTCCGACCCTCCAGTTTGCCTCGTTATCATTTTTTCGACCCTAATTTTTCAGTTAACAACTGATCATTCGGTTGATGGGGTGTATGAATAAGAGGACAACAGGTATCGTCCCTCTGCTGCATGCGATTCGTCGAGACGCTGCATGGGAGGGGCTACTGCCAAGAAGGCGAAGAAAGGTTCGAAAAAGCTTCTTGGAACAGCATTCGAAAGCTCGAGGTTCAGCCCTTGCCGGCGGCAGGTTGGCTTTTAGCCTACTATATTTCTTCACAATCATATAACTACAACAAATAACATCCCCTATAGTTTGTTTGGCTCGGCTGTCTGTCTGTTTTCATTAACGTTTTGTCTAACAGAAAAAAAGAGGCCTTAGTTCCCTTTGTGCTGAGGTTTCTTGAGGTTATAAGGTTGTAGCGAAGGAAGACCGTGCGGTAAAGCAATGCAATGCTGGCAAAGACGGCACAGGCTCTCGCACAATCACAGCGTGGCTCTTTGCATACCTTCTTTGGCTCATCATTCCGTTTTGCGAGGAACGTATATACGTGGTGCTACCTGCTCGCAATCGAAGTGAGGTTCACCTCGGTTTGCTCGGCATTGTGTTATGGTAATTATGGTGCTCACCTGCTGACGTGAAGGTCACGTGATCGAATCTCCTCCGCGGCAGCTGTGTTTTCGGTATAGGCTAAAATGCTTGAGGCCCGTGCGCTTAGATTCAGGTGCGCGTTAAAGAACCACAGATGGTACAGAAGTTTCCGGAGCCCTACAATTATTATTGGTTTGGCTCTTGAAGTAATCAGGCAATTTTCATTCTTTGAACTGCGCTTTACTATTGGTCAGATGCCAGCTCGTAATAAGTTCACGTGATACGTGACGCCAAACAGGCTCATAAAAAGTTTGCCACACTCGCCGCTATGGCTACTGGTGGCGCTGACTGACACTCCCACGTTTACATTCACATATATACCCGATAAAGTGGGTGGGGGGATGGCCGCCTAGCACGACGTGTCTAAGATTATTGGTAATGCTGTGCGTTGTAGCTAGAGCTGTGTGCTTCGAGCTCACAACTATTTGAATCTTTTCGTCAGGGACACACTTTCTGTGACCGGGACGATATATATATACCATGCTGGGCATCGCACCTTGCAACAGCCCGAAGGAGATAATGGTGGCGCCCAAGAAGCCCTTGTTTAAATGATGTATATCAGCAAGCTGTTCATATCAGCAGTTTTTTTTTTTTCACGGACTACTGATCATCTATATAAAAGGTTTCCTGAAAACAACACGCTTCTATTCTGTTCCCTCTGAACCACGCCGCACATTGTTGTGTCAAGTTGTCAACTTGGAGCTTTATTGCAGCTGTACGCTAAGTATATGGTCAATTGAGTAAAAATGCATACTGCCGATTAACTATCAGGCTATGAGATTAACTAAAACAGGCTTGTCGGAGACACATGAAAGAAGTTAGCCCGCGCCAGTAACCCAGACACTCGTACTCGCGAACCCCGCCGCGGTGGTTTAGTGGCTAAGGTACTCGGCTGCTGACCCGCAGGTCGCGGGTTCAAATCCCGGCTGCAGCGGCTGCATTTCCAATGGAGGCGGAAATGTTGTAGGCCCGTGCACTCAGATTTGGGTGCACGTTAAAGAACCCAAGGTGGTCGAAATTTCCGGAGCCCTCCACTACGGCGTCTCTCATAATCATATGGTGGTTTTGGGACGTTAAACCCCACAAATCAATCTCGTACTCGCAGAGTAACTCAGACACTCGCAATAGCACAGCTGCGTAGTTTCTCAAGATAGTTGTTTGGGTTTATAACACCGCTAAACCACAATATGATCGTAAGAGATGCTGTATCAGGGAGCTCCGGAAATTCTGACCCCATGGCGTGTTTTAACGTGCACCTCAATCGAAGCATATAGCGTTTAGACTCGTTAAAATCTGGCTTACACATACATTCAAATGCGGCCGCCTCGGCCGTGTTTCGATCCCGCGACCTTCAGATTGTAGCGCTACGCTAGATTTGGCAAGCTGGCCGCGCCGAAAAAGAAGCGAGCCGCATGGCACGTGGGGCGCGAGCCACGAGGATTTTTCAGAATGGCTGAGCTCCTGGCCTGACTGGACGCTGCAGCGGCAACTCTGCCTGCGCCTGCGTCCCAAATAAAAGCTGTGACCTGGGCACGGGCTCATCGCCGTGGTCTCGTCTCCCATTCCTCAACAAGATCAACATTTGAGCACCGTTGTCACCAGACCACTGTGGCGGGTAACGCCAGCATTCGCCAGTCTGGTCGTCATACTGGTCATATGCAAAAAAAAAATTTTTTGCTGTTCAAGTGACGACACCTTGTGAGGCCCTCCGAGTAGTGCACTTACTTCGAAACTATATATGATACAATAATCGGACATTTGAAGTATTTTACATTGTAGCAGAGTGCGTCAATATTTTCGTTCTCCGTGTCACACAATGCCGAGTCACAAGGGCAGTCGGGTCGGCTAAAGTGCTTACTCGTTATGATGAAATTTCTAAGTACAGACCATACTTGATAGTTCACCGCCCATACTCGAGTCTATAGTCGAGTAACATAACCGCTATAGAGGGCCCACGGCGACCAGAAACGAAATAAAAGGGGAGGGAAAGGAAGCAAGCATTTGGAGGGGAAAGTTTGGAAAGTTAACCAGGAACGTGGCAGGCATATTAGGAGGTGTCAATTACGTGCGTAATATTCCAGTACATGCAACGACGAATTCCGATTCTGATTCTGCGTGTTTCGGGGGGATTCAAAGGTGGCGTGCACACCTGTTCCACCACGTATATGCCGTAATCCAGCCGCTGGCTCTGGAGAAACGGGTGCATGTGCTGCAGGAAGGCTTGAAGGTTGCTCAGCCGGTCCCGGTAGGGCACCACTATGGCCACTCGATGCCGAGCCGTGCACCCGGTCGGGAACCAGCGACCGCCGGGCATCACGTGCGGCATCGCTTTCTCCAAGTCCAAGAGTGGTGGGCCCTGCTTCTTGACTTGCAGCAAGTCGCCTACATGTACGACCAGTAACGCTGCATTAGGCGAGAACGTGGGACTGGCAGCATCAGTAATTACCCAGACACGTCTTTCATTACTAACGAGCAGTCAGTTACAGAGTGCTGCAAAAGACTGTTGTGTGTGTTCACCAACACGAGATTATGCTATTGCACTTGTGTTTTTCAAGTGAAGCAGAAGATGATGATGACGATGACTATGAAGAAGAAGACGGAAGAGAATGCATGCTCTTTGATGATGAGGTTTCTTATGGTGATCCCGCATAGATTACGACTAGCTTACAAGAGCTGTGTTGTCGAAAGCCTTTTGCGGTGACTGAATCAATATTTGATGAATTGAAGGCTTCTACAAACTTCAGTCTGTCTAATACTTCCGGGATGACAACATGACATATTGTGTGTGCGTGTGTGCGTCTCAGAGTGTCTCTGCACATGCAAACACGTGCGCACATACTCACGCACACGCACTCAGAAATACACGCGCACAGACGCACAAAGCTATACGTAATAGTAACAAGGTGTTCAGAAAGAAATGTAAGGCGTGCAAATGAACAATACGTAAGGTGCGCCATCTCAAGATGGACGAGAGGCGACGTAACACAAAACACGAGAGCCGTTATTGATACGTATGGAAGAATTCACGTCCACACAAACCTTCATAGCGGCATTTGTGAAGCGCGAAAGACGATGAAAAAAAACAAGCTGCTATGCTTACTGCCTTGTTTCCAGTTCACCGAACAGAAGTTGGGACGAGGTGTGACCTTGCGAGGAGCATGTCGCTGTCGAAGGGAGGGCGTTCTGACGCTGAGGTTCTGTTGAGTAGTGACCGCGTAGTCGAATGGCTTGGCATTGCCGATTTCGGGGTGTGCCACGTCGGGCTCAGTGAACAGCATGGTGGCGGCGGAAACGAGTGCCACGCACACTAGAGTCCTTGATATGGCAATGCGCGATGGAGTCTTTAGTGCTCTCATCACCCGCTACCTGTAAGATACAGGATAACGTACCGAATAATGTACTAGTGATAAGAGTTTCACTCTGCCAGCAAGAAGTGTACGTATACGGTTTTACAAGATACATACCCGAGGAGAATCCGTCGCGTGCAGTCTTTGCGATTTCCGTGGCTTTGGGACCAGGCTGATTTCGCTTTCAGAGACCACCCTTGTTCACTTCTTCTTCTTCATTCACGCCGGTGCGCAATCGCGAAGGCACGCGCTCTCGAGGACCATAGTCCTAAATTGTTCACTTGCATTAGCCGCCAACTTCTTGGCCAATCCACCTCAGTGGGTAAGAGCCAGAAAAGAGGAACAAGCAAGCAAGTAAGCAAGTGTGAAGCAAGCCGATCGCACCTAGTCACGCATCGCCAGATGAAGCAATCTTATCGATTCTTCACGTGGAAAATTACGTATATGGCGTCGAAAGCACTTCTGTTTCAGTACGAGATGAAAAAAAAATGCGTGCAGGGGGTAGCTTGATGTCTGCGTCAACGTTACCTTTCGCGGGGGAGAGCTCGTTGTTGTTGTTGTTGTTCCCCTGTGCAAATGGCTCGTACCCAAAGAAGGGGATTGGCCGATTATGAGGTGAATTTGCCCTAAACTTTCAGCATTGCGTCATTCCTACAAAATTTTTTTTGTAACTTAATTTTGATTTGAAATACCGATATCAAGTTTGCAGGAAAAAAAAAGAAGAAAAATAGTGAGACAGCAATTTAGCAAGAAAATCGTTTAGTCGCAGTGATGTATTCTTGAACGGCGAATAAGACATCCCTGTGGCTGAAACCCAGTGTAGAGGCTCCGAATGAAAGAAGATCAGGTTGTGATAGTTGCAAGCCCAGTCTTTGAAGAGGTGGTGCTAGTATGCTTTGCCTGAATAAATCGAAACGGCGACAATGTAATAAAAAATGACTGATCGTTTCCTCTTGATTACAGTAAATGCACATAGGGGAATTCAATATGCCTGATCTATGCAAGTAAAAATTGAGGGAGGTAACGCGGCAACGAAATTTCGTGATGACAACTTCCATCATCCTTGAATTAGTCAGTTCACTGCGCCAGGGAAATAACAAGTGTTGTTCACGTTCGTTTTCATCCTTGGAAAAAAGAAAAATGGGTGGTCTGGAATGCGCTTATTCATCATCATCATCATCATCATCATCATCATCATCATCACCGTCAGCACAGACAATGCACAACAATGGACAAACCTACACTCTCGGGTGCTTCGACACTTAAAAAAATTTTTGAAGAGTGTGTCGCTGAAGCCAGTGTCCCGACAGGCAGTCCTGTCTCCTTCAAGGAAGCAAGTGATGACAGTAGCGTCGACTCTGCGTCCAAACTGCCAAACTTTTTTCTACAGTTTTTGGTTTCTTACCTATATGGTGTAAAACACTCGCTTACACTAATCTGAGTTCCAACTTAGAAATTGGCCTTGTGTTTTGTTGAAATTGTTGTGTATTCTAGATTTGTTGAATGAGCATCTTGCTAACGTTTTTATTTATACATAGAAGCAGTAGCACTGCGCAAGAAATCCAAGGGGGATAGGGATAATAAATTGAAAAGAGATCGACAGAATGCCGAAGGACCGATGCTCGCGTTAACGTAGTTCGTATAACGCTCATCCGGCTACAATGTTTTTTTTTTGTTTCGTTGTTTCTTCCAGTTCACTTGGGTGCCGTGTGCTGGAAGAGGTCCACCATGACGTGGGTGTATAGCTTCTTGAAGACAATGTCTAGCACTCTGTACTTGAGGCTGCTGAGGCCATCCTTGTAGATGCGGAAAAAGCTTCGCCTGATAAGCCGGTGTCTGAAAAAAAAAAGAATAATAAAAAACATGACATAATACTCTATCAATGGATAGTGAGTGAGTGAGTGAGTGAGTGAGTGAGTGAGGCAAATAAGACAGTAATACTGGCGAGTCGCGCTTTGAAGAAGATGAAATTGAATGTAACGGATTGTGTAAGAAAACGGCGTAAGCCATTGTTATTGGCTTCACAGCATGTGCGATACTCAAACTTGGCACGATGTGATGTCGGCGAATTCTCACGCTGAAAAATTATATAAGCGCTCCATTCGCTTCCTGGCATCAGGACATGTTTCATCGCAATTATCTATGTAATGACTCAGTCTTAAGTTTGCATTAATACACACTTACGTGTAGCTCCACATCCTGGCTCGTAAGACATATGGTGACATGGATCGGTTTCTCTATATTTATTTTCTTTTTTTTTTTGCCTGAAGAGCACAATTTGGATATTACTCTCAGAACGGTGCTTCAATTTGTAAGTGAGAATGCCATTCACAAAACCTTTCTCTCGTTTAGTAATTTTCCGCACGCGTTCATCCGTATTGCGGTGCACTAATTACTGAGTGATTGCACGTAGCGCACGTTACCTTCTCTGGCTGGGACTTTGTGCTTCGTGCGTCATGGCGACGTAGCGTCCGATGGTGCAGTTGGCATGCATAAGCGTGTAGCCACTGTAGCGCACCCTGCGGTCGTTTAACATGTTTCAATAAATGATCTTACTATCTTGATGATCGTCAGTGTGCAGAAAAGTTAAAACTCTCGAAAAGAGAGTTTACGTGAGACAATGAAATTGTTATGTGTGGTAAGTCACGAATCACTCAAAAAATAAAAAGTACAATCTTTTCTTCGTTTTTTTACATAGCATATACTCGGCTGTATTGGCGGATTGGCGCATGTTTTTTTTTACGTACTTATGCCATTTGCATTATGTCTGAGGCACTTCTATTTCTTTTCGCTTTGTCAGCCGGAGCGCTTTAAAGAACAAAGAATGATGAACTCCCACTAAAAACAGGCCTACATTCGTGAACTTCCTTGCTTCATTGTTAGAACTGCACAAAAATGTTGCCCTTGAATGAATTGCTTTAAGCGATGGTTTTCATTAGTTATTGAATAAAACTTTAGGAAAGCGACAAAAGATACCTCGTCATTGCAAACAAATCATTTCCACGAAGTCGCAATAGGCACAAAAAAGAGCTCAATTGATGTCAACTGTACATAATATATGTTCAGAAATGCATACTTAAATGTTTAATGTAGACGGATGCACGCCGGCAATAAAGCTTACTATAATGAAAGAACACTCAACATCCAAGTGAGCTACAAGAACATTCATAATTATTCCATTAGCGATAAAGCTGCAATCAATGCCCTTTTAGCCTGACAGGTGGTCATGCAACCTATAGTCTCGTCAATAAGCTTATTCGTTCGTTGATTGGTTGATGTAATCATTCATTCTTATGGTCATTTTACTGTATTTGAGTTGCTGCCATGCCAGGTTAATTGTTTCACGCCGTTTTTCCATGCTCCTCAAACCAGTGCCATGGTAAGGCAACGCCTCCCGGCTCACATAATCCGCATCGCAACCTGGCACAGCTTATAGTTAATCTAGACTTCCTTGAAGGGAGCGCGCGTAGGTAAATTCATAGCGCGGTTAGCTTACCTCGTCGACATGTCGTCGTCTTCTCCTCCCCAGCCCCAGAAGACGTTGGAGAAGCCGTTGACTTTCTCCATCTGCGCTTGAGTCAGCGCGCTCACACCGCCGAATATGGTGGGGTAGGACGGCCTGTCGCAGGAGATAAGCGCGAGCTTAGCTCGTGAAAAGGAAGGGTGCAGATGGCAATATAATACTCTGACATAAGGCACGCGTCTCAATTGTGTCCGCTTTCGTTCTAATGCAACATGCGTTGAATTTTCTTTCGTATTGTTTTATATTCACGGGCATGCAGCTACGTGTAACTACACGCTGTGTACGGTGATATATACAGATTTTAAAGCTCCACTCAGTGATCGCTTAAAGCGCGTTCTATACAGGCCACTCTTGTTCATTGCACTCTAAAAACCCGACGCTTACCTAAGCGTGTGTTTCAAGCTTTTTTTACACGCCTAAAGTATGCGTGTCATTTCTCCACGCTTACCGATAACGCATTCAACATCCATGATCCTCTAAATGGTCTTAAAACTAAGGACGACGCAGTGATCTATGGAAAGTGCAAGGGCGTTTATAAGTAAGTACTCGGAAGTGATGCATAACAATGACCGTCAAGAGAGATTCGTGATGGTATTAAGCGCGAAGACAAGATACCAGAAGCGAGAGGATGTAGGCGCAGCGCATGTTCCAATTCTCCCAATGAGCAAAGTTGCTGAATCAATAGGGAGCACGGACTCTCAGCACGAGTGCCGCTGTCTCGAAAAAGAGCCGAAGAGTTCGACCCATTAGAAGGCACCGGGGAGGACAATTGAACGCATAGTTCAAAGGCTTCGCTACAGAAAGTAATATGATAGCTGCGACACTAAGGAGTTAGAAGGGATTGAAGTGGGTGGAGAAAAAACGCTTGGTAATTAGATCATAGTCTAGTAAGAAAAAAAATTTACATAATCAGGACAAGGAATGCGAAGGCAAGGCAACAGATGGTTTTTAAATTAAGGGTGACAGACTATTCAAAAAGTAAGCCGAAAGTGGCAAAATATGTTAGGTGGCCAGAAGCTTGTGGAGATATCATAGCCGCATGTATACCACAGAAACGGGTTATTTATGTAAACACGGGAGAGACCTTTGCCGTGCACAGAGGCTAACGACGTAGTGAGGCTGACGATGGTGGTGAAATTGGTGATAGCACTCTGAAACAATAGGCTTGAGTCGGACTCCCTGATCCTCATGTCTCACAGCTCGAGTTCCTGGGGCATAGCCACAGAAGGTAACCACAAAGGTTCGCCGCATATAGTCACAAGAGCTGCGCACAATGCCGAGTTTCCGGAAGCTATGGCCCATCTGTTCCCCAGCCAGGCATGGGTCCATCCGGCCCTTAGCTTCCAAAGACAAATAAAAAGCCGTAATGCACCAACGCGAGAGTGCCTCATACGGGTTGTCGTTGATCACGTGTACACAGGAATGTCACCACTGGAGCTGTTGCTATCATATATATATATATATATATATATATATATATATATATATATATATATATATATATATATATATATATATATATTGTAACGGATATAACAACCTCACAACCGGGACGTCCTATTTACAAGGTTTAATAAGGGCGAACTTGTGCCCAAAGCCAAAAGAACTACACAGTAGCTGGGAGAAAGCAGCGAACGCTCGTCGTCCTCTTCTTCGCTTCTTTTCCGCTGCTCGGTAGCAGCTCGTGCACAGGCTGGGCCGGCTCGTGCCTTCCGGCGGGCTTCATGAGTCGTAGCGATGCCGTCAGCGTTCCTCTTTTAACAACGTCTGCGTTGTACTGCGCCTTAACAATTCCTCGTGGCATTATCCCCCCTCTCAAGCGGCATCGCCCCGATGCTTGCGATGAGGCTGTTTTTTTTTTTGTGTGTGCAAGTTTGTAAAAATGAGGTTGCAGTACGTCAAGGTATTGGGGTGGCTAGGTTTGGAATCGGTCGTAGTACGGTTTCATCCGTACAATGTGTACACGCTCCGTGGGATTGCGTCGCCTCGAATGCAGGTGGCCTGCAGGCTTGACTTCGTAGACGAGGTCATTGTGTCGCTGTACGATCTCGTAGGGGCCAAAATACCGGGAAATGAGTTTTTCGGAGAGGCCTCGTCGTCGTACTGGAGTCCATATCCACACTTTGTCGCCAACGTCATATCGCGTGTCAAGTCTTCCTCGGTTGTAGCGGTCGGCGTGGATGCGGTGTTGGTGGCGTATTCGGTATCTTGCTAACTGGCGGGCTTCTTCCGCTCTTTGTAGAAAGTCGTCAAGATCGGGGGGGTAGTCATCTTGGTCTATTGGTAACATAGCATCCAGTGTTGTGGTAACAGCACGACCGTAAACTAGTTCAAATGGGGTGATTTTGGTGGTCTCTTGCACAGCCGTATTGTAGGCGAAAGTGACGTATGGTAAAATTTCGTCCCACTTTTTGTGCTCGACATCTACATACATGGATATCATGTCCGCTAAAGTTCTGTTAAGGCGTTCGGTCAGGCCATTGCATTGAGGATGATATGCAGTGGTTTTCCTATGAACAGTGTGAGTCATGTTGAGCAGGCACTTCAAAAGTTGCGCCGTGAAAGCCGTTCCGCGATCGGTGATTACAACCGTTGGAGCGCCATGTCGCAGGACTATTTTGTGTACGAAGAATTGGGCCACTTCTGCTGCCGTTCCTCGTTCCAAAGAGTCTGTTTCGGCGTATCTAGTTAAATAATCAGTGGCCACAACGATCCATTTCTTGCCGAGTAAAGATGTCGGGAAGGGTCCAAGGAGGTCCATTCCAACTTGGCGGAAAGGCGCTTTCGGTGGATCTATAGGTTGTAGAAGGCCCGCTGGTTTAGAACGTGGTGTTTTTCGTCTTTGGCACTCGCGGCATGTTTTGACGTAGTGTTGCACTGAAGCTAGTAGCTTGGGCCAATAATAATGGAGACTGATCCTTGCAAGCGTTCGCGTCACACCCAAATGTCCAGATGTGGGCTCATCGTGACACGCTCGAAGTATTTCTTGTCGCATAGTTGCTGGAACGACAAGCAGGAACTTTTCGCGGTTGGGCTTGAAGTTTCTCTTGTAGAGAACGTTTCCTCGGAGGCAGAACAATGCGAGGCTTCGAGAAAATATACGGGGTACTTGTACGTCAATTCCTTGCAGGTGTTCGATAAGCGGGAGTAATTCTTTGTCTGTACGTTGGAGTTCGGCTATTTGAGTGGTCTCGACAATTCCTACGAACGGAAAGTCGTCTTCTTCTGATAGTGGTGTGTCTGTAGGAGCCCGTGACAAACAGTCGGCATCGGTATGTTTTTTGCCAGATCGGTATACCACTGTTATATCGTATTCTTGCAGTCTGAGGCTCCACCTTGCTAGTCGTCCAGATGGTTCCTTTATGTTCGCCAGCCAGCAAAGCGCATGGTGATCGCTGACTGCCTTGAATGGTCTACCATATAGGTACGGCCGAAATTTACTGATGGCCCAGACGACGGCAAGGCATTCTTTTTCCGTGGCCGAATAGTTTGTCTCTGCTTTTGTTAGAGTCCGACTGGCATAAGCTATCACTTTTTCTTCACCTTTCTGCCACTGTATTAGAACGCATCCAAGGCCGATGTTACTGGCATCTGTGTGTATTTCCGTGTCGGCTGTCTCATCAAAGTGAGAAAGAATCGGGGGGTTTTCTAACCTCTTTCTCAATTCGTTGAAGGCGCTTTGTTGCTCGTTTTGCCACTGGAAAGGCACATCTTCTCTCGTAAGTCTCGTTAAGGGTTCTGCGATCTTTGAAAAATTTCTCACAAATCGTCTATAGTACGCACATAGACCTAGAAATCTCCGTACTGACTTTTTGTCTGTTGGCACCGGAAACCTTGCGACGGCGGCCGTCTTATCGGGATCAGGGCGAACACCTTGGGCGCTGACGACATGCCCAAGAAAACGAAGCTCTTCGAAAGCTAATCGGCACTTCTCTGGCTTGATTGTCAAATCTGCCGAACGGATTGCCTCTAACACTGACCGAAGGCGCTTGATGTGCTCCTCAAATGTAGCCGCGAAGATGACCACGTCGTCTAGGTACACTAGGCAACACTGCCACTTCAATCCGGAAAGCACAGTGTCCATCATGCGTTGGAACGTTGCCGGCGCACAACAGAGACCAAACGGGAGAGCCTTAAATTCGTAAAGTCCGTCCGGGGTAACAAAAGCAGTCTTTTCGCGATCACGTTCATCAACCTCGATCTGCCAGTATCCACTTTTCAGATCTAGTGATGAGAAGAACTTGGCACACCGAAGTCGATCTAACGTGTCGTCGATGCGTGGAAGGGGATATACATCCCGTTTAGTCACAGCATTCAGTTTCCTGTAGTCGACACAAAACCGTAGCGTGTTATCCTTCTTCTTGACAAGCACCACGGGAGATGACCACGGGCTGTTAGAAGGCTGGATAACATCATCTTCAAGCATTTCTCGTACCTGCTTCTTGATGACTTCCCTTTCCTTAGGGGAAACACGATACGGGTGCTGGCATACCGGCCTGGTTGTCTCGTCCGTTATGATCCTGTGTTTTGTAATGCTCGTGCGCCGTACCTTTGAACTGTTGGAGAAACAGCTGCCAAATTCCCGCACGAGGTCGTATAGCTGTTGACGTTGAATCTCTGAAAGATTAGGATTTACGTATATTGTGTCGCAGGCATCAGATGGAAGTTTCACATTCGGTGACGTCGTTTCAAGACTGCATATTTCTGTCACTTCACAGAACTCATGAAGAAACGCTATTGCCGTCCCTTTTGCGATGTGCTGGAATTCGTTACCGAAATTCGTCAAGAGGATGTCTGTGCACCCGTTTCGCAGCTGGATAATCCCTCGTGCCACACAAACGCCTCTTTTCAAGAAAACATCCACGTTGCTCTCCGCCACACCCTCGTAGTCGCTGAATGCATCATTATGCACGAGAACCATTATACTGCTCCGTGGCGGTACAGTCACATCATCGTCGACGACGCGCAGTGGAGTGGTACATCGTTCATCTGATCGTGCTACCTTTAAAGCTTGCTCCGTCGAAAAGGACACGCTCGACCTCTGTAAATTGATAATCGCACCATTAGCTTGTAGGAAATCCATTCCCAGTATGACTTCCCTCGAGCACACAGGCAGGACGACAAAGTCACCGACGTAAGTGAAGCCCCGTATCATGACCCTTGCGGTACATCGGCCGGAAGGGGTTATGAGGTGACCACCTGCAGTACGTACTTGAGGTCCACCCCATTCGGTCAGAACTTTCTTGAGTCGCTTCGCTAATTCGTAACTTATCACAGAATAATCCGCACCAGTATCGATCAAAGCATTGAGCTCTAGTCCGTCAATCACCAACGGCAAGTCTGAAGTAATTTTCTCTGTACTGCACTCCTTTACCTGGAAACAGTCGTCGTTATCAGGCTCGTACCGCAGTGGAGGATCTTCATATCCCAAGTCGCCAGCGGCCTCGCCTCCACAGGTCGCCCTCTTCAGTTTCCCGGATTTGGGCTAGGCGAACGCTGCCTAGACGTGCTTGGGAAGGGACGTGGGCTAGACGAGCGGTAGCGCATAGGGGATGGTGAGCGTGGTTGATGACGACGAGGCGGGTCAAATTCCCGACGTGAGCATAGGTATTCTTCAATCTCGGAAGGTCTTTCGCCGTTTCGCGGACACGGTGCATTGATGGCGAATCCCCTAAGACCAGCTTGACGATATCGGCAGAATCGGTACAGGTGGCCAGCCTCTCCACAGTGAAAACACAAGGGCCTACGTGTGGCATCTCGCCACACATCGCTCTTCCGTGGCATCATCTCTCTCGCACGAGGTGGAGTGCGTGTTGCCTCTACGATTTCAGGCGGGCTGCGCATTGGCTGCACATAAGTACTTGGTGTCTCGATCGGCGAACAGTGCAGAGTAGGTCGCCTGAGCACCTCGGAGTACGTTACCGCCCGTCGTGTCGCCGGCACATCACTCCGCGGCTCCCGCATGGCCTGTCGAATTTCGTCTCGGACAACTTCAGCAAGAGACAGCTCGGGGGTGACATCAGGTGACTGCAGTTTCCTTAATTCTTCCCTGACAACAGACCGGACGAGCTCGCGCAATGTGTCAAGATTATCCACGACGCCTGCTGAGTAGACTCCTGCGGATGCACCGGCTACGTCGCGGTTGTACTGTCGGGCTCTCTGCTGAAGCGTCGTTTCGATGGTTGTTGCTTCCGACCGAAACTCAGCAACAGTACGGGGCGGATTGCGGATGAGTCCCGCGAACAATTCTTGCTTTACCCCGTGCATGAGGTGGCGCACTTTCTTGTCTTCCGTCATGCCAGGATCAGCTCGCTTGAAAAGGCGGGACATGTCTTCGATGTACATCGCGACAGTTTCGTTCGTTCGTTCAATCCGTGTGCGGAGAGCTGCTTCCGCCTTTTCCCGGCGATCACTGTTGGCGAACGTACTCAGTAGCTGCCGCCGAAACTCTTGCCACGACGTCAGAGATGCCTCGTGGTTTTCGTACCACACTCGTGCAGAGTCTTCCAACGCAATGTAGACGTTACGCAGCTTGCCTTCCTCGTTCCACTGATTTAGATTTCCCACTCTCTCGAAATGCTCTAACCAGTCTTCGGCGTCCTCGTATGGGTCACCATGAAACACCTTTGGGATGACCGGTTGGCTTACGATGAGTTGTGCCGGCGTAACTTGGCTCGTCATGGTGGTGGCGGCGCTTGTCTCCGTCACCGATGCCCTTGATACAGAAGGGAGTGGCCCAAATTCTGGCAACTCTCCTCGGATACGGCGGCTGACTCGTTGGTGCACCGGTGTAAGCTCCACTGGTTGCGGCTGGTCAGTGCTTGGACTTCGCTCTTGCGTGGGGCTCGGAATCATGTACCCAGCACCTCCACCAGAAAATGTAACGGATATAACAACCTCACAACCGGGACGTCCTATTTACAAGGTTTAATAAGGGCGAACTTGTGCCCAAAGCCAAAAGAACTACACAGTAGCTGGGAGAAAGCAGCGAACGCTCGTCGTCCTCTTCTTCGCTTCTTTTCCGCTGCTCGGTAGCAGCTCGTGCACAGGCTGGGCCGGCTCGTGCCTTCCGGCGGGCTTCATGAGTCGTAGCGATGCCGTCAGCGTTCCTCTTTTAACAACGTCTGCGTTGTACTGCGCCTTAACAATTCCTCGTGGCAATATATATATATATATATATATATATATATATATATATATATATATATATATATATATATACAGACTTATAAAAGCGTGTGCCACACTCGCCGCCATGGCTACAGATGGCGCTGACTGACACTCCCACGTTTAAATTCACATATATACCCAATAAAGTGGCTGGGAGGATAGCCGCCGTGGTAGCTCAGTGGTAGAGCATAGAATGCGTTAGTCGAAGGTCGCAGGTTTAGTTCCTGCCCACGGTAAGTTATCTTTTCACCCACTTTTGTTTCTTCACATTTACCTTACAATTCGGTCTAATAACCTATCCTATAATTTCCTTAGCATTATAGCATTATTGTCTGTTAGATTTCTGTTATATATATATATATATATATATATATATATATATATATATATATATATATATAACATGTTATATATATATCGTCATATATATATATGTCATATATATAACATATATAACATGTTATATATATATATATATATATATATATATATATATATATATATATATATATATATATATATATATATATATATATATATATATATATATATATATATATATATATATATATATATATATATATATATATGGTAACTCCTACAAGTCAAAAGCAGTGCGACTTTTTGCCGTCAAAGGCCCCCACCCTCCAGCCAATGTTGTTGCGGCTGGTCACGACCGCTTTGTGACACGCTTTGTGATACGCGATTGTTCTCGTGAGTGCAGTGCGAATGCGGTTGGCTGCGACGTCACCATTTCATGGCGCCAGCACTTGCTGGAGGGCGATCCTTTGACGGCAAGAAGCCGCACTGCTCGGCTTGTAAACGGGCATAGCGCCAAATTGTTCGCAAAGAGAGAGAAATATATAGTTCTGGGGACGCACTCATATTTGTATATGTCTAGGCAGCGGGATAGGTGGTACGGGTTCTCCTGGCACGCGTAGATGCTTTGGTCGTTCTCTGGTAATAGGTCCACGTCGTGGAAGATGAAGCAGTTGTAGTCGTGCATCGTCTTGGACACCTCGTAGCCGACGTTCAGCAGTTTGGCTCGATTGAAGTCGCCTTTGCCGCTCTGCACAAATCAGCAGTTGGTGTAAAAGTTTTTTTTTTAATGAAACGCGGACAGTTCCGTGTATTGTATATGCGCTTTTGTTACGCGAGCCATGATGGATTCAAAAGATCAGCGTCACTGTGGCGGTAAATGCGTTTGCATTATATCGGGTACCAGAAACCTATAGATCAGAGCGATACTTATGCGGTAAGAGTTAAACAACGCCACCGTAAGTGGTGCACGGTGCAGACCTCACATTTCGATGGTGTACGTACTGAAGTGAGACCGGAGTAAAACCACGAGTGCCGTGGAAAACTCGCCAACCCTCTGAACGCGCGCGGACTTGCACTATTCCTTCTTGATAGTCATGCGTCTGTGATCTAATGCTCCAAACATCTAATATTTTATTTTTCCACAGGAGATCCCGGACAAAGCTACAGTCAGTAGTTTCTGCATAGAACGCCCTTTGTTTTATTTATTTCTGGGAGTTCTTGTTGACGCTCAACAAAAGTACTCACGACTCTAACCATATATACAACTTCTCGGTAAAATGTATTAGAAAAAAAACGCTTTTGTTAACTTGGGCCCATAATAAATGTTATTATTCTATGAGGAACCAGGAAGGACGGCTACAAATAGTAGCTTTCGCACGCAAAGCCCTTTTGCACAATGAAGGAATTCGGAAAATGAGGGGTCTAGTTTCACTACGTAAAACACTTATCGTAGAGGAGTGGCCAAGAAGATGAAGGAGAGTTGGTACATAAGACAACTCAAGCAAGATAGTGTAATCGTTTATGGTGCGAGTACCTGTTCAATTATGTAGATGCCGTAGTCAAGCTCCTGTTTTCGCAGGAACTGGTGCATGTGGTGCAGGAAAACGCGCAGGTTCCTCTCCCGGTCTCGGTACGGCACAATGACGGCCACGCGGTGGCGCGCCAGGCAGTGACTCGGCCACCAGCGGCCCCCGGGTTTGATGTGGAGGAAATAGGGTTCTAACATGCGGTACTCGGGCACTTCCTTCACGACGGGAACCAGGCCTTCTGAGTGTCACAGGCGGAAAAGATGCGGAAAGGTATATATGTGTGTGTTCAAGGATAAAAAACTCCCAAGCATTTCCCTGAGGGTGAACATGGTTAAGTGCGAATGCACGGGGTGATGCTATGAGGGGTATTTATTAATTCGCACTATTATATTTATTAATCACACTATGGTGCCTTTATGGTGTAATGGTTCCTGGGAACCGCAATTTGATCACACGGGGAAGTTTACGTTAACTCACTGGCGAATGCCAACGGATTTTAACTTTACTCCCCCTCATAGCATCACACCGTGCATTCGCACTTAACCATGTTCACCCTCGGGGAAATGCTTGGGAGTTTTATTACTGGTGATGATGATTAAAGTGTAATTAATGAATTTAAGTGTTGTTTGTCATGAAGCATTTGTACACAGATACATTATATACGAAGTATTATTTATTTACACTTCACGATTTTCGTACGATGCATTAAATGCACACATCGCGAGCGCGTCACACACACACACACACACACACACACACACACACACACACACACACACACACACACACACAACTACACTACAGATTAGCACCTATTCGTGTTATCGTTGTAGCTCACGGTTAGTACCAGCGCTTTGTGATCCGAGAAATGTACGGTGAGCGGATCCAGCAAGACGGAGCGGACCGTACAGTTCCTACTGAACGCCAAGTCTATGAAGCCACCGTTAATCGTGGTCGGAAACTCGAGAGACAGACACGTCATCGAGTAATTGTTCAGCATGTGGTCAACCAACCAGCCATTGTCCTTTCTAACGTCCACGTTAAAGTCACCCACCACCACAATCGGAACCGAGGTACGCGCGCGCACAGACTCACTCTCCATCGCCGCATCCATCTGCTCCAAGACGTCATCTCTCGAGAGGTTCGGGGCCAGGTAGACGGTCACAACCAGGACGGCATCGCCGGAGTAGGCACTGGTGTAGACGGACCGTTGCCCCGCGTGAGCCGCCTGATGCTCATGAAGGGGAGCCGAGGCGAGATGAGGCGCTCTTCCACCGGGTTCAGATCGGGGAGGTCCGCGGGACGAGGCGGGTACGCGTAGCCGTGGCTCTTGCTCAACGGCGGAACCCGCCCGGCCAGCAGGGACTCTCGGCAAGACGCACACACCCGGAACGCACCGAAGGGAGCCAGCCTCGGGTCTTGCGCATCCATGTCGTCGCATCGGTGTTCGCCCGACCGTCTTCCGAACTCGTTCCAAAGAACCAGCAACGCGTTCAACCTGTTGGTCTCGTTCTTCACGCCGGAAATGCAGCTCAGGTTGTTATCGAACCACACCCGGTCACACACGGCGCAGCTGTGACCGAAGCTGCGATCCACAAAGTCGTGTTTGAAACGCGCGTCCGGACGAGCAAAGTCCAGGGCTCGCACTCTCTCCCGCGCGGCACGTTCACTGGCTCGAACGGCTTCGGGAACGTCCACTCGCCGTTGACGATTGCGAGCGGCGTCTTGACACTGGCCTTCATCGCCCTTCTCCGCCTGACGCTTGCGTTGTCGTTCCGCTTCTTGGGCCGCGTTCGCGGCTCGATGCTGACGCCTCATCTCGGCCTCGCGACCGCGCAGTTCACCATCCGCTGCACGCTTCGTCCGCTTGTCCTCGGCCTCGCGAGCGCGAAGTTCGGCATCCTCTGCACGCTTCGCCCGCTTGTCCTCGGCCTCGCGAGCGCGCAGTTCGGCATCCGCTGCACGCTTCGCCCGCTTGCACTCGGCCTCGCGAGCGCGCAGTTCGGCCTCCGCTGCACGCTTCGCCCGCTTACGTTCGGTCTCACGAGCCCTTCGCAGCGCCGCCTTGTCTTCCAACGTCGGCGAAACTACTGCGGTACCGTCACCTCCAACGACAGGTGCAGTGCTGGCATTCGGTTGTACTGCATTCGTTGTTGATGGTAGCGTTGCCTCCGGTACATCCATCGCACGACCCCCTCTCGACGGGAGACTGAGAGAGAAGGCGGGCGCGCGAGAGAGAGAGGGGTGTGCACGCAGCTGCAGCGAGCGAGGAGAGCGGAGGAGCGAGCGAAGGGGGAGGGGGACGCGCGCAGCGGCGTTAAAGATATAAGACGCGTTACTGACACCGATATCAGCGTTGCGTCCATGGCTTATTCGGTAGAGCGTCGCGCTGCGGCCCGCCAAGTCCTCTTTCTTTTAAAGATAGAGAGAAGACTGCGGACGCCGCCGACGGCGGTGGATGGTTTGGGGTCGCTTATAAAGTGTGTTCACACTTAAAACAAAAGTCTGAAAGTAAGGAAGGTGTACAGCAAGAGCACAAGTTGGCGCACTCATTCGTGAGTCGATTTGCTGGGACCCACTCAGACATATATGAAGCCGTGAGTCTGAGTGAGTGCAGGGTCAGTAATGTGTTGGGGAGTTAGAGTTAATCTATCTTAATCATGAACAAACTCGCTCAAGTAGCAGTTTTAACGAAGACCTTCACATGTGTGCTATAGATGGGCGGGTGCATTAAACCTGATTCGATGGTTTACGCGATCATAATTTATGCATAGCCTGCTAGATGTATGCTCAAAAACGAATGTTTAGACTCCGCGTTCGTTGCGTTGAAGCGCATTCCACCCATTTCATTTGTGACGAGAGTTGTGAAAGCTCCATGACATCAAAATGCCGTTGCGGGTGAAAAACCGGAAACAAGAGGCGCGCTTTTTACCGAAGTTCGGCCAATGAGCTGTAGCCGAAATGAAAACTCAGCCTGGGGGACACCTCGAGAATATTTTTCCAGCCACCAAAGAAAAAAAGAATGAAACAGTAGAATGCTGGGAACTGCGACCACAGCATGGAGCACGAAGGAGACGCGGCGTCGGAGGAAGCTTCTTTGTAAACGCTAGGCGCGCTCGCTCACGAATGATGCTTTTGTCAAGAGCTCATCAAAAATGAATCATGATGAAACAGAACAAACAGAACATGAAACAGAACAAAGTTATGATGGTTATTGTGACACGAGTCGTAGGAGGTGGCGGCTTGAAAGGAGAACGCGTGCGCTCTTATTCCTTTTCCTGAGTGGTTGAAGCGCATTTCGTTCCTGTCCTGTAATTTGAGTCGAGAGGTGTGAAAACTGCCTGATGTGAAAATGACGTTGAAGATGAACCAGAGAGAGGCGATACGCTATTGTCTGCGCTCTTGACAATCAATGGGGGCCTAAATTTTATGTTCATCACGTGGACCTTTTCGGGTCTTTCTAGGGACTTCAGCGCACAGCTTTAGTGTGAGTCCGAGTGGGTCCGGTACAGGAAAAGTTTGATGAGTCAGAGTGGGAGTGAGTCCAAACCGCTATACACATTTTTTAGTGGGTCTGGGTGAGTTTGATTTACGGTTGCAGATGTATGAATATAAGCATCATTTTGTTCACTGGAAATAATTGTATATTATTCATTGGCCACGGTGCTCTTGTGGTTACGGTTAGAGGGTTGACCCAGTGGTCACGACATCATATCGCGGCCGCGTACGATGGAGGCGAAATTCTGTTAAAGCGAATTTCTGGAGTCACGCGTACCTATATAAAAAGGGCCGTGCAACAGTTTTTTCCCTAGGGCGGAAAATGCTGCTGATCGGTAGTCGAGGCTTCTGAGAACACGCGAGCCAAACGTAGCGCAGCGCGCCACCTAGAACTTGCAGTTGATTCGTCAGCAAAAAAAGTTGTTTTCTCTTCTCTCTACAAATTATGTTGTATACGCAAATGACCGTTTCATATACTCAATCTCACAGCCATTGGCTGACTTGAGAATCGTGAGCTGCACAGTTAGCGAGGCAGTCGAAAGAGGCCGCCACGTGCCCGTGCACTCGCTCGCGATCACACTAAAAGTGAATCACGCGTTCCAAGAAAAAAGAAGAAGAAAAAAGTGCTGACGATCGAGGGTGACATAACTTCTTTCTCCTATGTCATTCCCCCTTTCTTTGCTTCCGGTGCGCTCATCGGGTCGAGAGAAGAAAGCCATTACAGCGTGTGACAAATTTCTAACTGCCGTAATCATGAAAAACTGTCAACCACTTTCAAATTACTCAAATCTAGGCACAAATCGACAATGGCCACTCACGCAGAGCTCAGTGGCAGCTGCTGAAGTGGCCGAGTGTGTTGGTGTCATTGAGGCGATGATGATGATGATAATAATAATAATAATAATAATAATAATAATAATAATAATAATAATAATAATAATAATAATAATAATAATAATAATAATATCTCCGAATTCACGCGTTTTATGCTTTTTTCCCCTATGTCGGCCTCGAAATGATTGAACTGCTTTGTGCTTGTCATTTGAGAATATACCATGTGTGGCCTCCAAGTGGCTTCGGCAGCGCACCCTTGAGCGGCCGGAGCAAATCGCGGAGGCCGCGGGGCATGATATCGGATGTCGGACGTGAAAAGCTGCGCTGCAAGGCACATAAAGTCAGGCCGTGGTGGCGTCCACAGCAGGTATAGTGATCTGAAATACTATAGTACACTTTAGCGGCAGCTCTGCGGTGCCGACTGCCATTGAAACTGGTTGGCCGCTTGTGTCCGCAGGGCTACTGCCGACGCTCAAATCAGGTCATCCATGACAAATCGCATCAGTGCGTACAGGCACGCCTAGGTGCTATAATTGGACAAAATGGTGCATCGGGGCACCCCTCTGACTATAATGAATTAGAGTTCTAGTTCACTATACCACCTATTGATTGATTACATGTGGGGTTTAACGTCCCAAAACCACCTTATGATTATGAGAGACGCCGTAGTGGAGGGCTCCGGAAATTTCGACCACCTGGGGATCATTAACGTGCAACCAAATCTGAGCACACGGGCCTACAACATTTCCGCCTTCATCGGAAATGCAGCCGCCGCAGCCGGGATTCAATCCCGCGACCAGCGGGTCAGCAGCCGAGTACCTTAGCCACTAGACCACCGCAGCGGGCCTCACTATACCACCTATACGAAACATGTATATTGTCACAGAATGCACAGATGTACATAAGACAAGAAAGTCTCGTTTGGTCTCACTTACTCAAGTGTCCCGGCTTCACCTCGCAATACTCTCGCGGAGAGGCCGTTCCGGCATGGTCGTAAGACCTGTAATCGGGGCCAAGAACGTTGCGGCCGATCTCCAGGGAACCGATGCCCGCAGTCGTCGTCGTCGTCGTCTTTGCCGTCGAGCGTCGGTTTGTTATCCTGTGGGACTGCTGGCGAAGCGATGTGGCCGACGATTGCTTGAACGGCTTCCCGATGCACATTTCGAGCCAGAAGGCAGCCACCACGAACACTACGAGGAGCAAGAGCAGCAGTCGTCCACGCCCCACAGCGAACCACGCTTTGGCCTCGGCAAAATAGGAATGCCTGAGAAGAAAAGAAAATGAAAAAAAATGTGAATAACACCGGTGCTAAAGCACGCTTGTACGCGTTAATTACAGAAGAAGCAAACCAACTTTCCGTTTGATCAGTTGCAGGAATAAAATGCATACGGAAACAGAGATATCCCTACACCACGGCGTCGTGTATAACCCTACCGTGGTTTTTCGACGTTAAACCTGTATATTATTATTATTATTATTATTATTATTATTATTATTATTATTATTATTATTATTATTATTATTATTATTCGAAGTATGTGCACCATCAACACGATGACAAACACATTAAGCACATTGTACATTACGGTGCTTTGAAGTGAATCACGGAAAGAGGCGTACATTAGCTGAACGTATACAATTGTCATCCCGTTCTGAATTTGCAAAGTCTGACTCTCTATATGTTCCAGTGTAGCCTGGTGTCCTACACACCATCATAATTCTTAAGCGAACCCCGCCATGGTGGTCTAGAGGCTAAGGTACTCGGCTGCTGACTCGCAGGTCACGGTATCGAATCTCGGCTGCGGCGGCTGCATTATCTACGGAGGCGGAAATGATGTAGGCCCGTGTGCTCAGGTTTGAGTGCACGTTAAACAACCCCAGGTGGTTTAAATTTCCGGAGCCATCCACTGTGGCGTCTCTCATATACATATGGTGGTTTTGGGACGTTAAACCCCACGTATAGATCTGACTCTTCAGCAAAAACTATGTGCTCACTGACGATCTACCGGAAGCACTACGCAAAGTTGGACATTTCGACGCCTGAATTTGTCCACATGAAAAAAAAAACTTGCTTACGCACACTTCTATGAAAAGAGAGAGAAAAGAACGATACGTGCGTCTTATGCACTACTTTCAGAACTAAGAGTTAAGTCAGGCAAGAAGTGGCACTGTATAGCACTGTTCTAGCGCAGCCGTTGCGCACGAAATTACGTTAACCATCTCCAAAGAAGGCACAACACATTAACTCACCTCGTCTGTTTCAGACGCGCCATCAATGTGACTTTTCGAATTGTTATCCAAGCTGTACACTGAAAGCAATCGTCGGAGGCAATCCGACGTTTCAGAACGCGGTGTGCACGAGGCCACTTCTTCTTGTTCTTCTTCTTAACCTCCACACATGGCACGCACCCATTGGAGGGAATTTGCTGGGTGAAATGTTCCCATAATTACTGCTTTCAAATGCAGTAAGAGGTGACGATGATGATAATGATTATACAGTGGTTTCTAAGATTATAGCGCAAATTCTTTAATGATTCAAGTTCTGATACTATATTGACGCAAGGCAGACGCAGTATTCAAACTACGCGCGCTAGTTCGTGCGCCCCCCAAGAGACCAGCGGCCCGATGATGAGACAAGAAAAGGCCGTGATGGGATTTCGATAAAAAAGAAGTGGTTCACCGCTCGAGGGCTTCTCGGAGATTGATTCCTTTTGCTGATCGGCCGTTAGAAGCGCCGCTACATTTTCCTTTACTTTTCGGGCACAAGTTATCCCAAATAAACAGTTATTCTTACACCATTTGGATTGTGCGTAACAATTATGGTGGAGGTGCTGGGTAATGATCCCAAACCCAGTTGGACTTCGAGGAAGCAGCCTGGAACCACGAGCAGTCGAACCAACTGAGCTCACGTCAGTTCATCAGCGCTCCAGCCGTCATCTACGTGGTGAGCCGCCGGAATTTCCCCTTCCACCAGAACCTAGAGCGTCTCCAGCTGTTTCCGGTGAGAGTACCGAAATGTCGTCTCCAACCGCTGCCGCACACGTCGTTTCGTCTCCAGTCGCTGCCACGCATGTCGTTGTCGATGGGCCACGGACACCCGACCCTTTTCATGGCGATCCTCATGAAGACGCCGAGGATTGGCTGGAGGATTTTGAGTGCGTCACCAACTGCAACGGATGGACTGAAGAACGGAAGCTCCGCCGCGTTTATTTCGCGTTGCAGGACAGCGCACGAACCTGGTTCGAAAACCATGAAAGTGCCATTCTGTCGTAGGATGATTTCCGACGGGAGCTACTGGCCACATACCCGAGTACAGACCGCAAAGAAAGAGCTGAAGCTGCCTTGCAAGCAAGAAACCAGCGCAACAATGAAAGCGTCGCAATGTATGTGGAAGACATGTGTCGGTTATTTCGCCGGTCTGATCAAAATATGAGCGAGGACAAGAAACTTCGGCACCTGATGCTCGGGGTGAAGCAGGAGATTTTTGCTGGTTTGCTCCGATGCCCCCCGCGGAAAGTCGCTGAATTTCGCACCGAGGCGACAGCGGTTGAAAAGACTCTGCAACAGCGAGCGAGGCACTACAATCGAGATATTAACGTCGCATCTGTAGACGCGGTGTCAGCAGTCTTTGGGAATGGCTTCGACGTATCATGAGAGCTCATTCGATCGGTGGTTCGAGAAGAGCTCCAGAAGCTAAACGGCAACCTCTCAACAGTCTTGTAATTAGCGGAAGTTGTTCGGGAGGAAGTGAGACAGGCAGTCCGTGAGCAGCAGCCACAAGCACAGCCTGTTCAAGCATTGGTTTCGATGCAACCCGCAGTCTCGTACGCCGAGGAGCTGAGAGGCGCCCCAGTACCTCCTTTCGTCGCCCCTGGACCTCCTTTCGCCGCAGCAAGCACGCATCTGCCGAAACCTCGATTCACGCCGTCCCCAGCCAAGACGAGAATCCAAAAAGCTGATATATGGCGCACTCCTGATCAAATTCCGCTTTGTTATCACTGCGGCGAAGCTGGCCATCTTTACCGGATGTGTGAATATCGCCGAGCTGGACTTCGGGGTTTTCCCGTAAACGCTGCCAGTCCACGGAACGGGGAGTGACCTTCTGAAATCGAGGAGTACTTGTCAACGCGTCAAGGTGCTCACTCCTCGCAGCAGCATCAGTCTCGGTCGACAGCACCACTGAGGTATCGGTCACAAAGTCCGCGCCCATCTTCAAACTCTCCGAGGCGACTTCCCCAAAGCCCGCTTCGGGAAAACTAGAATCGGCGACCTGGAGAGGTAAGGCCGCTGCCGACACAAGAAAACAACCTCCAGTGCCGATTTCAAAATGTGATGATGGACACGAGACTACGTGCGGAAACGGTAACGTCGCTTCTGATTTGTCGGTAATTATAGACGGCTACGAAACGAATGCTTTGGTAGACACAGGCGCAGACTATTCCGTCATGAGCAGGGGACTTGCCAGAACGCCGAAAAAAGTGCTGACCCCTTGGATAGGACCACAAGTGCGAACCGCTGGGGGACACCTTATCGATCCGGCAGACATGTGTACCTCTAGAGTCGGAATACGTGGCTTCACCTATGTCACCAGCTTCATTGTCCTGTCGGACTCTTCAAGAGATGCAATTATCAGAATAGACTTTTTGCAGGCCAGTGGCGCAGTGATAAACTTGCAGGAAACGTGCGTCTCGTTCTCGACGAAACACGCCATCGCGACATTCGAGAGTGAAAAACAATTCGATGCACTCCAGATTGCAGGTGATGATGTAACAGTACCTCCAAAAACCATCATCGTTGTCACCGTAAAAAGCAATGTGTACCACAACTATGAAGGAATGGCAGAAAGTAATACTGGGCTGTTACTCAAGAAAGGGTTCTGTGCAGCAAGAGGTATTGTACGACTGCGTGATTGGTGTACGAGTGTCTTCCTGACAAATTTCCAAAACGAGGTGCAACATCTTGCGAAGGGAACTGTTGTTGGCCACTAGCATGATTACGTTCCGATTATGGCTTTGGATTCTTCCGAGACTGCACCACTACACCCTGACGGTAAAGATTCTATACTCGCATCTATCCACATCGAAGCAGCCCTATCACCGAACCAGAAACAAAAAATCGAGAGCCTTATACGGGAGTATGCCTCGTGTTTTTCCACGTCATCGAAAGTGCAAAGAACACCCATCACCAAACACGCCATCATAATTGATCAATCTGTTAGACCTATTTGCCAGCACCCGTACCGAGTGTCACCAAAAGAGAGAGAAGTCATCAGAGGCCAAGTTGAAGAAATGCTTAGGGACGACGTAATTCAATCATCGGCCAGCCCATGGGCCTCACCTGTAGTGCTGGTAAATAAAAAGGACCAGACCTTGCGCTTCTGCGTTGACTACCAAAAATTGAACGTCGTCACAAAGCGGGATGTCTATCTCCTTCCAAGGCTCGATGGCACCCTTGACAGACTACGAGACGCGAAATTATTTTCCTCTCTAGATTTCAAGAGTAGATACTGGCAGATAGAGATGGACGAACGAGATCGCGAGAAAACTGCTTTCGTCACCCCAGATGGATTATACGAGTTCAAGGTATTCCCATTTGGCAAGTGTTCCGCACCCGCCACATTTCAGCGGATGATGGACACTGTGCTGTCCGGGTTAAAATGTCAGTCCTGCCTTGTTTGTCTCGATGACGTGGTGATCTTTTCGGCCACCTTCGATCAGCATGTGGAACGACTACGGACTGTGCTCGAAGCGATTAGTTCAGCAGGGCTGACGATAAAACCTCAAAAGCGCCATTTTGGTTTTAATGAACTTCTTTTCCTTGGTCATGTGGTTAGCTCTGAAGGCATTCGACCTGACCCCGAAAAGACAGCAGCTGTAGAAAAGTTTCCTCGACCGACAGATAAAAGGGCTGTGAGACGATTCTTAGGACTTTGTGCCTATTACAGAAGATTCATCAAAGATTTTTCGAAGATTGCGGAACCACTAACCCGACTGACGAAAGAAGACACGCCTTTCACCTGGACAAGCGAGCACGAAGACGCGTTCAATGAGCTACGACAGCGACTCCTAAACGACCTCGTCCTTGCACATTTCCACGAAGAAGCCGAAACAGAGATTCACACGGATGCAAGCAATTTGGGACTAGGCGCCGTCTTTGTGCAGCTGCAAAACGGAGAGAAAAGAGTGGTCGCATATGCTAGTCGCGCTCTTTCGAGAGCTGAAATAACTTATTCGGCGACGGAAAAAGAATGTCTGGCGGTAATATGGACCATACAGAAATTCCGACCGTACTTATATGGTAGACCATTTCGAGCAGTGAGCGACCATCACTCGCTGTGCTGGCTCGCAGGCCTAAAGGACCCTTCTGGGCGACTTGCTAGATGGAGCCTCAGGTTGCAAGAATATGACATAACAGTCGTATACAAGTCGGGTCGCAAGCACAGTGATGCTGATTGCCTGTCACGCGCCCCAGTGAAATCTGCACCTGTGGAAGATGGAGACGACTTTCCGTTTCTTGGAGCCGTCAGCACCGCCGACATGACTGAATATCAACAATCTGACGCGAAGGTGCTTGAACTGATCAAGCATCTGGAAGGGTAACCCGTGCGTCTTCTTCGAGTTTTCGTCCGGGGATAGTCCTCGTACCTGATGAGAAACAACGTTTTATACAAGAGAAACTTCGAGCACAGCAGGGAGAAATTACTACTCATCGTTCCTTCGGCCTTGCGACCCGAAATCCTGGAAGCCTGCCATGATGACTCAGCAGCAGGACACCTCAGAGTGAGTAGAACATTCATTCGCATCCGCACCAAGTACTACTGGACAATGTTACTGGATGCTGTACAGCATTATGTGAGGACATGTAGAGATTGCCAGAGACGCAAAACGCCTCCATTGAAACCTGCAGGATTTCTCCAACCATTCGAACCACCTAAATCTCTGTTTGAACAAGTAGAAATGGATCTACTTGGTCCATTTCTTACGTCATCAATGGGCAACCGATGGATAGTAGTGGCGACGGACTACTTAACCGGGTATGCCGAGACAGCCTCTCTCACCAGGGGCACGGCTATAGAAGTCGCTGAATTTTTCGTCACTAACATTGTACTACGGCATGGTGCCCCAAAGGTGGTTATCACGGATCGAGGAACTGCATTCACAGCCAATCTGACACAGTCCATTTTGAAACTCACCCACACATGTCATAGGAAAACAACGGCTTGCCACCCCCAAATGAATGGGCTAACCGAGCGACTCAACAGAACTCTAACCGAGATGTTGTGCATTTACGTTGACTTGGAGCACCGTACGTGGGACAAGATATTTCCGTACGCCACTTTCGCTTACAATACTGCTGTGCAAGAGACTGCTAAAGTGACGCCATTCCAGCTAGTTTATGGTCGAGTAGTTACCACACCATTAGATGCAATGCTGCCTGTAGGCGACAATACAGAGCACAAGCCTGACATCAGCGAATTCATTCAGTGAGCCGAAGAAGCATAACAGTTGGCGCGACATCACATAAAACAACAACAATGCGTGGATGCAAACCGTTACAACCTTCGTCGGAGAGGAGTCGACTACGCACCAGGCGACCTAGTTTGGATTTGGACTCCCGTGCGGACGCCTGGCCTTTCCGAAAACTCATGCGCTGCTATTTCGGCCCTTAAGGAGTCCTTCGTCGCGTCAGCTCCTTGAACTACGAGGTGTCACCGGAAGGACAACTGAGCTCATCAAGATGCCGAAGGAGCACAGAAATCGTGCATGTTGTCAGAATGAAGCCATACTATGACAGGCAATGAACATCGAGCTATACATACCCGATCATGAGGAATACCTAGTTCTCTAATGGAAACCACGTATTCAGACCATCTCAGAAACACTGCTTTTACGCATCGGGACGATGCGTTCTTGAAGGAGGGATAATGACGCAAGGCAGACGCAGTATTCAAACTACGCGCGCTAGTTCGTGCGCCCTCCAAGAGACCAGCGGCCCGATGATGAGACAAGAAAAGGCCGTGACGGCGCGCTCCTCATCAGCACGGGATTTCGATGAAAAAGAAGTGGTGCACCGCTCGAGGGCGTCTCCGAGATCGATTCCTTTTGCTGATCGGCCGTTAGAAATGCCGCTACATTTTCCTTTACTTTTCGGGTACAAGTTAGCACCAATAAACAGTTATTCTTACATCATTTGGATTGTGCGTAACAATATGCTGTAATACATACTCTAAGCTCGAAATGACCTTTCTCGAAACACCTATATATAAGGCCACGTGCAGCGCCCACAGTGTCTAAAAGCATGTCTTTCTTGAAGAGCACTCACCCAGCATGGACATTCTTTGTAATCGAGCAAGACGGGGCCAGCAAGGAAGTGTTAGTAACCAAGCGACTATTAAGGAAGCCACATCTGTAGGGGTGAAGGAGGTAGCACCAAGATCGCTACACCGTGAGCCCGGTTATTTGTGAAATTTAAATGGCATATTGAACGTCATTGTTTGACCACGCTGTGGGTGCCTCAAACAGTCACTGACGTCATTACAATGGAAGGATGTATGGATGAAAAAAACGTTATTAATGTCCATTAGGTCGCGCCTGTGTAGGAGCTGGCCGCTCCCACGTTGGGACCGAGAGACCTAGCCTTTCAACCGCATCGTGGGCGCGTTGGACTGCCTATAATTAACCGTTAATATAATAATGTAGCAATATAATAATATACCAATGGAAGGAAAAATGTTAGGTGTAACGTTAAGAGACAAGAACAGAGCAGAATGGATTAGGGAACAAACGGGGGGAAAGGATATCATAGTTGAAATCAAGAAGAGAAAATGGACATGGGCCGTGCATGTAGCGCGTAGACAGGATAACCGCTGGTCATTACGGGTAACTAACTGGATTCCCAGAGAAGGCAAGCGGGTTAGGGGGAGACAGAAGGTTAGGTGGGCAGATGAGATTAAGAAGTTTGCGGGTATAAATAGGCAGCAGAAAGCACAGCACCGGGTTAACTGGCGGAACATGGGAGGGGCCTTTGTCCTGCAGTGGACGTAGTCAGGCTGATGATGAAGACAATAATAATAATAATAATAATAATAATAATAATAATAATAATAATAATAATAATAATAATAATAATAATAATAATAATAATAATAATAATAATAATAATAATAATGTTCATGAAAATTAATCAGTATTTTTATGGCACAATCAAAGCGCAAGACTACTCCACTCCAAAAATAAAAGCAAGTGAAGATAGATAGATAGATAGATAGATAGATAGATAGATAGATAGATAGATAGATAGATAGATAGATAGATAGATAGATAGATAGATAGATAGATAGATAGATAGATAGATAGATAGATAGATAGATAGATAGATAGATAGATAGATAGATAGATAGATAATCTGATCGTGTGAGGATTATTCTGAAAATGGTATCGATACATCTTCTGCCCTAACCTTTCATAACAATTCACCGTCCGCATCTTGGCGAGTCTTCTGTAGCGGGTGCATGCATGAAACCGTCATCACTATCATCGCTACTGTCTGCACGCGTGTCACTCCACGCGGGTAATTGCAAAACGCGGCGCTCGAGCTACAGTGCGAGTAAGTGCGAGCTGTTTACAAGCGTCGTCTCGCCATTTTGTTGCCATCCGCTCTTTTCGAATTTGAGATTCTGAAGGCGTTCCTGTTTCTTACCAGCCACGAGCTGCCTGTTGTACGAGGTAAGTTATGCGCCTTACCAGAATTGTGCAAGTGAAAGCAGATACCTTTTATAGCGTGCCATGGACAATGTGGAGCAGCCCTGCCTCCTGACTGCTACTTGTAGTTGCCCCTTAATCATGCGGCTTTCGTTTGGCCCATATATACTTAATCTGATAGCCCCTTCTATTACCCTTATAACCCTTCTGGCTCCTTCAGTCTGCCCTGAGAAATGCTTCCGTCACACAGCGTGTTCGCGTACTTGGCTTTTTACACCGGTGTTTGAGAAGAGTCCCGCGAAGACTGCGACTGGCAATTAAGAGGTTATTCATGATGGGGTGTGTTAGTTTCGGCTTCATGCAAAGTATTTTCGCCCTTCGGGGGCGCTACCCCGTGTATATATGCGCGGCATTGTATCCAATAAAGAAGTTCCTGCTTGGATACCGGCTTCAGCATACTTCTCGACGGCCGGTGCTTCGGTGCCGTGCCCTGTGTTCTCCTTGCGTCGCTTTCGACGCATGCACGATACTACATTTTAACGACGAGGATGGGATCCCACACATTTAAACTCAGCGATGGAGCGGTTTGGAATGCTTCCAAACTTGTAATCGTCAATTCCGAATGGGAACCACCTTCACGCTTGCACTCTTCATTATCAGGCGCCATACTCTGCCTCGGTTCCACGATTGGTTTCTATCCCTATTCCTGCATCATCACCATCTTTCCCTGAGGAAATGGTATTCAGGCACCGGCTTCAAGTCCGGCTGTGGTGATCAGCCATCATGAAGTTTTACCGAGCATGCTTCAGAGCCCTCAGACTCTTCTCAGGCTCCGTATCAATGCTTGACTGACGAACCCAGTCCCTATGCCAGTATCCTTCCTAACACTAATGGACATGCTTCAGAACCTTCAGGTTCCCATGTTTTGCGTCAGGGTTCTCCGTCCCCAGGTATACAAGTGAGGGACGCTTAAGCGAGTCTTCGAACTCCAGTTATTCCTCTACGCTCTCAGCTGAGCGTGAGCAGCGCGTAAGCGAGCCAGTACAGGCTCATCCTCACATACAGAACTCGCTGCTCCGCAAGGGAACACTTCAGAGCGCAATGAGCTTCGGCGTTCTAAACGTTCGCGTAAGAAACCGTCCAATTTTACGGATTTCGTGTGCTTAATCCTTCTTCTTACTCGTATGTAGGATTCTGTACCATACGTGTGCATTGTTGTGTGTATGCTGCGCATTTATTTATTGTATAAGGGTTAAGTCTACCGCTTGGTACACTGCTATGCTTTGATTTTTTGTTGTATTTTGTTTGTATAAGTGCTTTCAGCCATGGTGCGCTGTGTACATAGCTATGTTTTTTTCCCCTTCTCATGCCGCTTCTCTCTTCTTCAATTGGTTACATTACAACAAAAGGAGGGGCGGTGTTAAGGTTGTCAACAAGTAGTTTAAAGTCGTACAAGTCCTAACGTGTCATACTACTCCTTCTCTAAAAATTGTATAATGTTACACAAGTTACTCATGTGCCATTAATATTTTTAATAATATTTCAAATTAATAATAATAGTCTGCATTATTCATTGAATAGAGCCACATATCCATTTCATTCTAGGTAGAGATTATGTGGTGTGTCAGTTAGTTTCGGTTTCATGCAATGTATATATTTTCGCCCTTAGGGGGCGCTACCCTGTGTTTATATGCGCGGCATTGTATCTAATGAAGGAGTTCCTGCTTCGCTACCGGCTGGTGCATACTTCCTGACGGCCGACGATTCGGCGCCCTGTGTTCTCCGTGCATCACGTCCGACGCACGATACTACACACGTCTTTCAAAGTTCACAGCGGCAAGTGTGTCCAGCTTGTTGCCGCACCGCATTACCACGGAATCGATGCCTCTCACATAATTTAACGAATCCATGGCCACCTATAGTAAACCTATGGAAATCACAGTCGGAAACGTAAGCCCTCACGAGATATTCATGCTGTAGTGAAAATTAGTAGGAGGCACAACTGACCACCTCTGACCCGCGGTCACGTCTCGCGCTCCTGGAGCGAGCGTGGCGGGCGGTCAAAGCTAGGGAGCACTGGCTCCAGCACGGTATATGCGACACGATCTCCCATACCCGTTGCCCATATATACCTTTTCCCCAACTTCGCATCAACAGTGCTACAATGGGACACTGAAATAAAATCCAAAACATTTGTTCTTACTGAAATATTGGCATCGCAAACTAACGGGAAGTAAAATGAAGAGACAAACGAGCGCAGTTTGTCTCCTCCTCTTGCGTCCCGTTAGATTGCGCTGCCAAGATTTCCGCACAAATCTATACTAACTAGCCCACATTTCAACCCTTCTGCTGTGTTTTGTTCTTCCTGTTTATTCTTCGAGGCCTACGTGAGTGATGGAAACGTGTAATGAATCATACATTGGCAGGACATCCATACACCTGCTCGAGAAAAAGCGTGCTTATCTGGACCATTGAATGTAATCATTCGCATGTGCAAGAGAGCACTCATCATATCTTTATTCTTTTTTTGGGAGTATATATATTCCGCGGCAGTGAAATAAAAACTCGTGTTTGCCTCAGCGCTATAGAACTTGTCCTTTGCTTCTTTGTCCCGTTGTGGCACTGTTTATCCGAAGTTCAGTATCTACCAACAAGCCCGCATTATCACATTATATTAGCCCATTCTCTTAAGATCATTTCTCCCTCTTATCACAGTACTCTGACATTGTTAGACGATTGCTTGCAGCCCCTTTAGAATGACACTAAACTCAAATAACAATTTTTATCACAGGGAAAGCTCAATGTATGGCAACATCTAAAACGACAGTATTATTAACAGCGGTGCCCTACTTACCGAGAAATCAGTGTAAATGCACGAAAACACATATACCACGAGCAGGACACTCGCAAAATGATCGCGATGATGTCAGTGTTGACGCCTACAATAATTGACTAGTAATAGAACTAGCTGCACTAAATAAAGAACCTTCCATGCACAGAGACGTAATAAAATGTTACTTGTTTGTTTGTGTTTCAGTCGTGGAAAGGAACCGCTATACGTTACTATGCGGAATGGCGCAAGTGGTTCAAAAGTTCAATATTTACCTGGTTAAACTGGACAGGTCATGCCATCTAGCGGAGTCTATTTGAACCATGCACGCCTGCCATCTCGGAGGCTATGGCAGGAAATTGTTCAATTGTCGTTGTTGCTGTTGTGGCTCTCGCTACTTTTGCCCTGCTGCTACTAGTGTCGGCGGTCGCGCAATAAAGCCGGGCAACGTTGTGCACGGCAAGTGATGTTAAAGTTTCTAATTTCTCTAAAGTATCCACAAGGACTACTAAAACCTGATTTTATTTCAAAATAGGCACTTCCTAAGCACAAAAGTAGCACCACGAGGTTTCTGGACTGCTATTTCATCAGTCAACATCGACGTAATATCTGCATTTAGCGCCTTTTTAAGGCAGAGGCTCGGATAAGTACAGGGTATACGGCTGATCAAGGTGACTTGTACCTACCCTATACGGCCTCTTTCATATCAGGGTGTCTGTTCGCGATTGTGGATGCTTTTTTTAAAAGACGATAGTCTTTCTTGGGGACCTTCGACGCCAAAATCTTGGTCTGTCTCTCTGTACATTTATCTGTTTGTCCGCGCTAACGATACCTCAAATGGCACTAAATAATACTTTAAACGGTGAACCCCATCCGCAGCGCCCATCAATACTGCTCAAGTTTCAGCGTTCATACTTGTGCGATTGTCAATTAAAAAGAAATTGTTGCGCACATCTGAGGCACATAACAACACGTCGATATTTTGTATGTGGGGTTTTATACTAGAGAAGGCGCACATAAGTAATTCTAAGGACCGCAGCGTTTATCACGCTGCACTGACATTGCAACGCGATGCTCAAAAAGGCAAATGTTTCCAACCCTTTGCCGAGACGTCAAGGTGTTGGCACCTGCCCGTCACTTTGCGTTCTACACCTTATCACCTCCGAGACAGGCGCGAATCCTTCTCCGCGGGCGCGCACGCCTTCCTTCGTTTCCGAAGATAACTGCCAAATGCCACTCGTGTCTAACCTGCCTCGATGTGCTCGTTCGCCTTCGCTGCACGGATCAAGAATCTCTAAAGCAGCGCTTCCAGAATACAATTCACCGATTTTCTCGCACAGAACATCAAATAAACATTTTTTTCACTCTCTCCACCCGCTCGACTATCGTATTTTGACGATATTTGCAGTGGAACATACAGATACGGGGCCAATTTTTTTTAAAGTGATGTCACTGTTGCGCCGGTATATGCTTGCATGAGAAGTCCGAGTGCCTGATACTGTTTACAACCGAGATCCAAGAGCATGATGGTTTAATAGCCAGTGCTGTCAGTCATTTCAATAGTCTCAGACGGGCTTGTCCCACTTGTTGCCAATTTACGTGATGGCTAATTACGAGAATTCGATCACCGCTGTGTTAACTGCTACTCATTAATCTACACGCATGTGCCACTCTAAAATCCGGAAAATCTGACCGTATACGTGTCTCTCACGCAGCTATACTTCGCCTATTGCGATGACATTGCCATTGTCTTCAAATACAGCGCATACTGTGATGAGAATCTATTTCCTTGAGCGCTATATGTCCGCTAGCTCAAATTTGTTATTTTCTCCCACCACGTTCTACTAATTAGGCTGATCACTTTCCGAACTCCCATCAACTTCCAAAATTTCATTAGTTGTCATTTTGCTTCTTTACATACAGAAAGCCGGGACGTGACAATCAACCGCTCAGGACATAATCAGAACAGCTAAACGACGATGGCCACTAACAAGGCTGGAAAGTCAAGTGACGTAAAGGAAGGACCACCGAAGGCGTTCACCTTACCTCCTCGCACTGGTGCACAGGGCCCTGAGGTGTCGACGATCACTGCAGAGGCAAAGCGCCGATATACAGGCGATTCTTTTCTCCCCACTGCCGGTGCGTCTCTGTGCGCAGGAGCACGTGGACCCAGTGCCTCGCCGGTGGTCATCGTACCACCGCCAACAAAAGAAGATGCACCAGCTGGTGCGGCGGGGACGGCTGCTGGAGGGAGATCACTTGAACAACCAGATCCTTCTGCTGCGCAGAAGAAACGTTGTCCTCCAGCTATCGTCGCGATACCGATTGCAGCACTGAGCCCGCTTAGCCCGCTGGATACGGAGATCATCGCAACGCCGTTGACGAAGCGCGAACCACTTGCGTTTCGGACGAAGAAAGAACGGGAAAAGGGAGAGGCGTTTCGGCCGTCCATCGATGCAGGGCATCGGCGTGGCCCCAATGAAGTAGTCGAGCCTCTTTTACCGGTGGTCAAGCAGTCTGTGCAAATGGGTGCACCGGACGACCTACGCGCCAGGAGGCAACATCTGCCGTCGCGATCGTCGCCGATATGCTTGCGGCCCATGGCGATCGGTCCCGCAGGTACTCCCGAGCTCGTAGCCTTCCCATCCAGATGGCACCGTCGGCAGGTGCGCCTCGCACTTGAACCAGAGTTCGCCGGTGACACCGATGACAGACTTGGAGTGTCGTCGCCGAAGGAAGTTTACCCGGTTATGGATACAGCGGAAGATGAAACACCGGGATGTTGGGCCACTACGCCTCAAGTACCGCAGCCCGAGAAAGAGGACCAACAGTGTGGCTGGTTGTGGTTCCGACCGGCTTTCTTCCGCCGCTTCCGCACTCCTGGCTGGGTTCTTATTAGCCTCTGCTCGATCGAGTTCACCCAGAGCTTTGTCAACAGTGGCGTGTTCAGCGTGGTGCTGCCCACCATAGAGCGACGCTTCAATTTGAGCAGCTTCGAGACTGGCATGCTGCTGAGTGCGTTCAGTGTGGCCAACTGCCTGTTCATTGTGCCCGTGGCATTCCTGGGGAGCACCCGCAAGAAGCCCCTCATTATAGCCTCCGGCATGGCCATCATGTCGGCCGGATCGTTTTTGTTCTTCCTGACCTACGTGATCGAGCCGTCCTACGCGTGAGTTTCCTATTTTATATCATAATCATAATCATCAGCATCAGCGGCAGCAGCCTGACTACACTCACTGCGGGGCAAAGGCCTCTGCCATTATCCCCCAATCAACACGGTCATGTGCAACACGGTCATGTGCGGTTACTATACCTGTTCTAAGTAGACATGTTCCTTTACAACTTGCAGTGTCTCTCCACCTATCGCAAAGCGCTGTTTTCGGCCGAGACTAATACACATTGCTTTAGCTTTATGCATATTAATATTCAGACCTGCTGTTCTGCCTTCCGTGTCCAGTTCAGTAATAATGAGCTGTAATTTGTCGCCTGAGTTAATCATCAAGACAATGTCACCAGCAAATCGCTAGTTACTAAAATGCTCTTCATTAGCTCTTATTTATAACTCTTGTCAGTCTAGGGCCTTGAAAACCGGTAAACACGCGGTGATTAGCAACGGAAAGATCGTGTCTCTCTGCCTTACAGCTTTCTTTATTGCGATTTTGTCGCTTTCTTTATAGAAAACAATGGTGGCCGTTGACCCGCTGTTAATTTCTTCCAGCACGTTTATGTAGGGTTTGCTGATGCCCTGGTTCCGTTGTGCCTGCATCACTGCTGATGTCTCGACCGAGTCAAACACCTTCTCGTCATCTATGAAGCCTATGTATAGTGGTTGGTTGTATTCAGCGCATAATGTTCTGCCAGAGTGCGGTGCGGAGTCGAGTTATATAATACCACTGCTTTTTTCGAAATTCGCTGCGTCGACTAAGTTATCACCAGGAGTATCTAGAGATGATTTTACAACTCAAGACGTGGCAGACTTCCAATGAGGAAGCATGTTAATAAAAGAGAATATCACTTTACATGGGGCACAGTAAAACAGCTAACAGGATATAGGGCTGTTAAAGCCCGGGGGGATTACCGGGCATATAACATCCCTACTTCCTAGGAAAAGGGCATTTTCACGAGTCAGAACACTCATATCATTGGAGTTGCCAATCATCTAAACATCTTCACCAATGAAAAAAAGTAAGTAAATGCTGTCAATCAGGCAACGTTCAATCAGTCTGGTGCACACACGCGCCCAATCGCACATACCGCAAAGCGTTTGAAGTTACCTGATGGACAGAGGTGCTGCGCTTCGCAGTGGTAAACTAGCCATCTGGTATGTATAGCCACGGTATCTTTAGTCGACGTTAAGTGTCGATTGATATATTTCTGTTTTGCACATTTAAATAATAAGAATTCTGTACACAAACATAAATTTATGGTGTGCTTAGATGTCTCTAAAATAGACATCTGTTAATATGAAGCCGCCCAGCATTCAGCGCTTTTTTTAATTGGCAAGCTTCAATTATCATCTGGCACTCTGTCGTGTGGTTTGCTGGTGTTTCAATATCCCATTACACCCGTAAAAGGGTGTTTCAGCCGAAGCCTTTTTACGCAAAGCACTCAGATGGTATTTGGGGGATGCAAAACAGCCTTAGACCTCCATTTTCGCAAATTCTGGTCAAGAAAAAAAAGTGTTTTGTTTGCTTGAAATTCATCTATGGGTGCGAAATATTTTGCAGTGGGCTTAGGCTTCACATCATATGTTTTCGGGCTACTGCACATAGAACACAGGTGATTTATTCTTGTCTGAAAAACCTACGGCAATAAAAAAAAAACGTTAATGCCAAACCATTATAATCAAAAGTAATCTCGTGTTGCTGAAGGCGTCTACATCATTTTTTCGACGAAAAATGATTGCTTTTGTTGCATCGGTGAATCTCACTTACTGTCACACATTGGCTGATTCGCTTAGTACTTATGGGCTGCAGAAAAAGATGCTGTTGCGTGTGTCGTCTGCCGATGTATGTTACTCCTTTGGCACTGGGGAGGGTGCCTGAAGCAGCATTTCAGTTTAGCATGTTCGGAGGCGTAAACCTGAAGAGAGGGACAATCGCACTGCGATACATCGCAGTGTAAGGGGAGCTCCTTTCGTATCGCACAATGGCTCTAGATAAATTCAAGATGGGTCGGTCTTTTTTTTTCCAGTAAATTGATCGCTAATGTCACTTTTGCTATATCTGCACTCTCGAATGATTTGAAAGCTACTCAGTGAATATTTTTTTCTAATTAGCTTCATTCATATTGATATTGTTCGTGGAGGCTCATTACCGCCTCTTTAGAAAATAAAAGCACGCTTGATAATGGGTAAAACATCGTAATAGTGTGCTTCGTTTGGAAGGGTTGTCCAATTGCTCTTTCATATTGGTACTCTTCTACTGCACGCAGATTTATTATTGTCACGCTAAGAGTGACAACATTCGAACTACAGAACATGAGGGAACAGTTTCTTATGTGTACGCATACTCTTAACTTCGAGCGCTGGGAAATTGAAACACTGGGCGCACTTTGCACGTTCACTTGGGGCATGTACATTTCCGGCTCAACGCTCTCCTCCATTGTTCCAGTTACGGCTCCGAACTGCCGGACCTGTGCTACGCGACGCCGCCTCCCCTGAACCATACGGTAGAAGCGTGCGGCAAGGAGAGGATTCGCGATGCCCGCTACCTGCTCCTCCTCGGCAGCATGTTGCAGGGTGCTGGCGTCACGCCGCTTCACACTCTTGGCATGTCTTTCCTGGACGAGAACCTGCCCGCCAGGCTGACCTCCCTCTTCGTCGGTGGGCGACTCCATACTCCGCGCAATTTTTGTCATGCACTTTATCACCCGAAGGCTACACCGGGACGGGAACAAGGAAAGATTGAGGGGACTACACTGAAAAAAACCATTCTCAGTACTGGTCCTGAGCATCTTGGCTGTTCTGCGCCCAATCTTTCTCACTGGCTGTGCACCTTTTTGCTCATACTAAGTTTTGCTGGACTGGAGTGCACGTCCGGTATGGAACATGCGGCTCCAGACCGGTTGTGCTCCAGTCTCCTACGTACGCGCGGCCGGTCTGGAGTGCGAGTCCAGCACTCCAGCGCTGAACGCCGGCCGTGGTTGGAGCGGGGGTATAGTGCACTCTGGCGATCACTTCAGAGGATACTTAATAATGCCTGATCAGCCACGGAGGGCTAGCGTTTCATTGCGGCTGTGATTCAGCGTGATATATATACAGAGACAGAAGAGTGTCAGCGTCGACAGTTTCGACAATGTCCACGAGCATGCTGTCTTGTTGAGTGGAAGAGCTGCTGACGCCTTTTACTTAACGCATTAACACGCAGGGCAACGTTTACACATTGCTAACGAAATTAAAATGAGTCCAGGGAAGACACGTGATATCTGCATGCTATTCAGTATATTTTGCTTAATTTTGGAATTATCACGCGTCCTGCTTTCCAATGTTATCAGGCTCGCACCATTGCACTATTAGGGCTGATAAATGCGTTTTAATATATATATATAATATATATATATATATATATATATATATATATATATATATATATATATATATATATATATATATATATATATATATATATATATATATATATATATATATATATATATATTTAAAGGAAAGAGGTGTATACCTAAGGGCTCGTCTTTCCGTGTTTTTTGACACAATATAAATGAGATCTAACAGACAATAATGCCAAGGAGGGTATAGGAGAAGTTATTAGAACAAATGTAATGTAAATAAGAAGAAAGAAAAGTGGGTGAAAGAATAACCAGCCGTGAGCAGGAATGTATATATATATATATATATATATATATATATAAGGAAAGAAGTGTATACCTAAGGGCTCGTTTTCCGTGTTTTTAAACAATAATAATGAGATCTAACAGACAATAATGCCAAGGAAAGTATAGGGGAAGATATTAGACCAAATTTTAATGTAAATATGAAGAGAAAAGTGGGTGAAAAGATAACTTGCCATGGGCAGGATCCGAACCTGCGACCTTCGAATGACGCGTCCGATGCTCTACCACTGAGCTTCCACGACAGCTATCCCCCCAGCCACTTTATAGGGTTTATATGTGAATTAAGCGTGGGAGTGTCAGTCAGCGCCACCAGTAGCCATGGCGGCGAGTGTGGCACACTCTTTTGAGCCTGCTTGGCGTCACGTAGCACGTGAACTTGTTACGAGTGGGCAGCTGACCAATAGTCCCTCGTATACAACCTAATGACACCAAGTCTGCCAGTACGAGACCCTCGTTAATGAATTAAGGAAAGAAGTATGTACCTAAGGGCTCGTTTTCCGTGTTTTTACACAATAATAATGAGATCTAACAGGCAATAATGCCAAGGAAAGTATAGGGGAAGATATTAGACCAAATTGTAATGTAATATATATATATATATATATATATATATATATATATATATATATATATATATATATATATATATATATATATATATATATATATATATATATATATATATATATATATATATATATATAATGTGCCCAAGTATTGAGAATATTTGATTGATTAATTAATTAATTTATTTATTTATTTTATGGTGGCTACAGTTCGAAAGCTCGCAGTAGTATAGGCATTGTCTCTGCAATAGCATAAGCTTGAAAATTGTAGTGGATTTTTTTGTTAATCTCATTACTCGCTTATCCTCTCAGACCTCAATTCTTTATTTGCAGGAACGTACAGTGCGATGGCCGTGCTGGGACCAGCCTTTGGATTTCTCATTGCTGGATATTTTCTCTCGGTATTCGTCGATTTCAAGGACGTGAGCCAGTGAGTGAAGCCGCCACACTTTCTGTGCGTTACTGGCAGGCATTTTTATATAATAAATTATTACGATGCTCACGCGGGTAGAACGTACAAAGAGCATTTTTACCCAGGAAAATAAGTTCGGTGTTAATAGTATGTTGATAATAAAGTCGTCTCACTATGCCTGACATATGACGTCGTCGCCGATGTAGACATTACAAGTGCGCACGACAAGGTTTGCCGACGTATTCCTACAAGGCTATATCAAAACATGTAGCGTGTAAAAAATATAAAGGAATAGTGCCGTGAGCGTTCTTTTGCACATCGAATCCACTGTAGGTAGACGCAGTAGTAATGATGATAGCTGTATGGAACTTTAAAAAGTTCGTAGAGGCCAGGCCATGCCATGCCCACGTGGCCGAAGCTTTTCAGCCGATTACGTCCGCGACTAAACAAATGGTCGTGCTCCTGGACTCGGCAATGTTAACTGTCCGAAGGCAGCGTCGCCGTCAGTTCGGCTCATGACGTCAGTCCGTAGTGCCTGCCTATTGGTGCCGGCTTGTGTGCATCCGCCTTTGAGGAGGAAATGCCACTGACCTGTAAAGTTGTGCCCGACTGCTATACATCTGTGTAAGATGCATCTCGCATCAATGTTTTGCCGGTGTGCCATGAATATCGCGTACGTTTGGAAAAGTGCCTGTGTCACCCAGCGTTTGTTAAGTGATTATAGCGTCCATTTACAGCTTTGACTGCTCTCTAAACGTGCCGTACAGTCACACATTTAACGCGCTTCCCTCTTCCTTCTATGCAGCCTTGGTCTGACAACTCAGAGTTCGGTGTGGGTCGGTGCTTGGTGGGTTGGATTCTTGGTCGCGGCTGTGATGGGCGGCATCGTGAGCATACCCATGGCCGCTTTTCCAAAGCATCTGCCATGTAAGCACACGTCACGCCGTATGATGCGACGCCTTTCTATTGTACTCCTTAAAATGGCCCTCTAACACTTTTCACGACTTCGTAGATTTACATGTTTTTCTAGCTGGTTGCGTACAAAGACGTATTAAGAGATAATTGCCGCAAGAATGGCAGCGATAAGGCCACGCATTGCAAAGTTATTCAGCGTATAGAAATACCAAATACAATGAAATGGATGCTTACCCTCAGCTCTATTTTCGCGTGTTCACCTTACCACGTTTCCCTCGCCCTCTGACGTCGGAAGGCTGCCCAATGAAATGAACTGAAAACCCTACCGTACAGGAAGCTCGCATGAAATATTGCCTGTTACGTCCAGCGTATTAAGGACGCCGTTGCGATGGTGACAATGTGGTACTTGAAGAGGCAACGACATGTGCGAAACGAGTCAGCTCGCGGACGCTTCTATTATTTTTTGTAGCTTTACTGATCTTTTTTTTTTTTGCAATGATAAATATATATCAATGCGCTCACATTTTTTTCGTTTATTTTTTTTTTTTTTTGAAATAACGGCGCCCGGAGCGTCGCCAGTGCGTTTCCTTCAGCACATGACGTTCGGCGCATTCTTTGACCAGCCTTGCAGTTTTCAAGCTGGAAAAGTCGGAGAGCTTTATCCTCTGTCGCTTTGAGTGAAAAATCATGCTAATGAAGAAGTAAATGCAATAGTAATTCATATTTTGATGCAATGCCGCAATCACATTTACCGTTACATTTATCCAATCATATGACGGCAACCTTCCGGCGTCATTTCCGCTAGTAGTAGTTATGGCGAGCGCCACTACGAGTTAAGGCCAAACCTCATAAGCGCGAAAATGCACGCGACAGCGACAAGCGACGCGACGTAGATCGGCTTCGCGCGATCAGTCGCTAGCGCAGGCAAACCTCATTCACGCGACAGCTTCGGTGAGCGAATTCCACTGTTGCTGGCATGAGGCCGTCTACTCGCACCAAGAAAACCGCGTAGCGAGTGATATGCAATTTAAAAATAAGATATATTCTTGTGTAATGAAACGGAAAGTGTTTATTATTGCCTTGCAGCACTTTTTTATATGCACATGCGTAATAAACATTGCGTTATTTCTTATTGCGCATACGTGACTCGGGCAGGGTCACGTGCACCTATGTAGTCTTTGTCTTTTCCGGTATTTCGCTATTGGCTGCTTGAGCCCAGCACTTCCGGGCGATGAGCAACGGTTTCCAAATCTGGAGAACCGAGCGATCGCGCGAAAACGAGCACGCGACACGTCGCGCGAACGCCCTGTTTCGTCGCTCATAGCGTCGCTCGTCGCTGTCGCGTGCATTTTCGCGCTTATGAGGTTTGGCCCTTATGCAGTCGGCTGCGATGTTTTCAAACGTTAGAGGGCCTCTTTGACGGTTGGCCACGTTCAAATAGCCCGCCGCAATCATCGTGGCAATATTGTATGGATCCGTCATCATGCCCCTGCTAATAGAAACAATACCGCCAGCATATGAGTTTTCATCTAAGCTTCGTGGCGATGCATGTGGAACTTATGCCAGTAATGGCTGTAGGGCACCGTTGACCCGTCATCGTGACTAAAAGCGTTCGTGCGGCGTTCTAAAGTTTCTTTACGAACGCTCGTTCTGTCCAGAAATATGAGGAGTGGGAATAAATTCATGGTGGTAACTCGCAAGAGGTTCTTTTGTTTTCTGCAAATATGTCACGGCTCCTAGAGTCTTTATCCCTGGCCGTCTCATAAAACGGAGGTATTTAACGACTTTTAGTGAGAGGCTAAATGGCTGCTAAGACCCAATTGTTAAATTATTTATTTTAGGTTAACCTAATTCACTATTCGTGATAACAATATCTATTATCTGATAACTCAAAATCGAGATATTAATATCTATGATCTGATAACTTAAGAGTAATCAGTTGAACTAGCTAAGTACATGCGAAACGCGTCGTATTACAAGAGGACAATACTAGGTGTTTCTCCGAACGCTGCCGAAGAAGCAAACGCCTGTGCGGCAGACGGCAAAATCCTTGTCTTTGGGCTAGATTACTTACAGGAATAGACGCAATTTGCTCCAAGAGCCGAGATGAACAATTTCTAACTAAAATCATTGTACTTAATATATGCCGCCGATTTCAGCTTACACGTAGCCAGGAAGTTCTCTAGGCGTATATACCTCCAGCATGAATTATGATGATATCAGTACTAAAATAATAATGACCAAACTTTGCAAAAAAAGTACATTGACAGTGCATTAGGCTACTGCATTTATGTTTACGCATACATTGGCATTTGCTCGTTTGTTTGTTGGCTGCGAAAATGCACAGCGGGGTATTTTTCGCAGCCAAGTATTATGAGCAACATTTCAAGGGAGGCATTGACATTAACGAAATCATTTGCCGAGTGGATATGACTCGCCCGGTCATCGGTTAAACAGCGCGCACGTCCCACGTGACAAAGTTTCGTGACAAAGAAGGCGTATCAGCTCGTTCACACTTGCGACTATATCGCCGATCGCGCGACCAGGTTACTCGCAAAGCGACTGGTCCCAAATGGCCACTTCGTCACGCTTTGACTCAGACACTCTCTGGTCGATTTTTCAGTCGCATGACTGCAGCCGAATGCTCTGAACTAATCACACTCTCAAGAACAAGAGCTAGACGTCCGCTTACTTTAGAGGTGTACACTGACACGATTTCAAGACATCACAAAATACCTTTTTCATTTCCTTGATATGCCGTCGAAATGCTCTCTAAACACCTAATTAAGACAACACGTGCAAAATGTTTACTTGCATTTTAAAGTTTTCGACGCTTAGCATCTGCAAGTCAGCTACACTGCAATAGCAATCATTCTGACGAGTCAAGACAGTTGCCGAGCTCTGCGTTCTACAGACAGCCTAAATATAATTAATAACTGTCAGGGTCACCGGACGACCATTTGCTAATCGTTGTTTGCGTGAACCACGAGCAAATGCCAGATTAGGCACTAATACGCCGCCAGTTGCTGTCTCCCCGTGACGTCACGACACGTCACTGAGATGCCGCCCCCGCTAACTAAAACAGAAAGTTTTTTTTTTTTTTTCTGGGGTATCGATGGTAACATATACTCGATGCATATATCCAGGCACCACAATACTATCCCACTCACTCTCGACACCTGTACTTTTATTTGTAGGTACAATCAAAAAATTTTGAAAATTTGTGCCAGTACTTTTTTAATGACCAATGGCAAAGCCAGCGGACGTGAATTCTTTTCTGTGACGAATACAAGTCATGCGTGGGTGTGAATATCGGTCACCTTTAGTAACTTTTCGATTGCCAGTCGCTAACAGTCACGTGACCGGTGTGAATTCAGATGTGTGGATAAGCCTCACAAGCGCCTCCCATTGCACGACGTATACGCAGCGTACTACGAATGTCGGATGGTGCGCCGACTGCACTCCAGCAAGAGCGCCAATGAGAGCACCTACGGCCAGTACGTGAGTCAGCTGCCGCGCTCCATCATGGCGATCCTCATGAACGTTCCGTTCGTCTTGATCACGCTGGCATCGGTCACCGAAGGTGAGAGCGCATAAGTCAACATGCGAGAACGCGGCAAGGAAAAGGTAATGGTGGTAGGGGGCAGGCGTTCGGTGGTGTGCACTGTAGGGAATTAATTCAGCGAAAAAAAATTGCCGTGGTCAAACGCAGTCAAATTAAACTTGTCCTGCAATTGCAGCAACTACCCCCGAACAACTACCCCATTTCGCTTTGTGTTGCCGGCGCGGAAGTCGCGTGCCAGTACTTGATGCCTCGAGGAGCTCGTCGACATTAAAGAAGGATGCGTGGGAGATAACAAAGCGACACCACTGCCCATGTCCGTTGCTATGACGACGTACATGTGATGAGGAGCAGGAGGAAATCACCGTTGGCTTATACAGCTTGAAGGCCAAAAGCAGAAGCAAGATCAATTTGAAGGTCAAAAGCACAATTAGGATCGATTTCTCGGTTTGTAGAAGAGCAGTAGAACCATCGCTAATCACTACAGACCTTGACCACGTGCGTGCAAAAGAAGTTGGGTCAGGTAATTTTTCAGCTTGTTTTAGGGAAAGAAGAAAAGTGGGTTTTATGCGGTGTCGTAACTGTGCTCTTACGTGAGGACACCGCAACCGTTCAGCGCAAAGAAAAGGGCTAGAAATAAATGAAGATATCCCTGCGAAACAGCGACATCTGTCTTGAGAGTCTGAAAGCGGCCTTGTTGGTAGATCACCAGAAGCAATTTGTTCCAGCGCGAAATCGACACAATGACAAAAGATGAGAAGCGCTGTGTGTTTGTCTTCAGCTTGCCTTATTTTGTCTTTGTGTCTAGTTCGCGTCGTCTCCAGTTTCACCTGGTAAGTCGTTGGCCTAGCAATGACGGTGGTATTAGAGGACGCTCGGCGGGGTAGGTGGCTTCGATAAACTCCAGCAACGCAGGGAAGCAGCAGTGGCAGATAAGGTGAAAAAGCTAGCAGGTAAAGTTTCTCTGGGCTGCAAGTACAGTTAGTTTATAGCAGGCAATGCTATAAAATATATCTGATAGTCCGACGTTGTCATGATTTGACGTCTTGATGACTTTACGAGCCATATGTTCTTTGAGGCGTGATAGAACAGAAGCCAAGAAAAAAAAACTGATTGAGGCAGTCTTCGGTCTTGTGAATTAATAATTGTACAGTTGTATAGCGTTATCACTGATGCTCACGTATGTTCCATAACGTCCCGAATTCTTTTTTTTTTGTGTGTGCACAGTTTAGTTAGAACGTTCGAAATCACTGTGAATTACCATACATCCAGGCACGGCCTGCGCCGAAAGATGACGTGTGTTATCGCTTTAGCCGGTGAAACCTGGTCGCAGCAGTATATTAAAATCAAGTATGCGCATGTAGATACGAAGACACTTACAACACTCGCGTAGTACCAACCTCCAGAGACGTCAGAAATTCAGTTGCATGCACGAAGTGTCCCGAAAAAAGAAACAACTGTTGGGGTTGCATGTCCTAAAACCACAAGGCGCTTCTGAGTGACTGCATAGATGAGGGCTCCGGAAATTTCAAACGCCTGTGGTTCTTTACGTGCAGCTGAATCTTTCGTATTCATTCAGACACGGCCACCGCTTCCGATTCCGTGTTGTTCGGGTCAGCAGTCGAGCACGATAAGAATGAACAACCGTGGCTTGTGAACAAAGAAGCTTACGTTTAAGCAGTGTATATAATGGCACTAGAAGCTTGTTACGCTTTATGAACTCAGAAATGTATGACTGTTGCTGTTCATGTATACGCTCATCTTTATTCTTGCGAGGAGTTAGTAGTATAAAGTGATTTGGTAGATGAGTGTTTTCTCCTGAATCTCGTGAAGTTTATCGAACGCTTTGCTATTTTTTTCTTATTTTCTTTAGCAATGATCTGCACGGCCGTTGGTGCCTTTTCCGTGAAGTTCTTCGAGGCCGAATTTGCTATGACACCTTCCAGAACGGCCGCTACTCTGGGTAAGACGTTTCAGTGTTTCCTCTTCTACTTATTTGAAACAACATGGCTGGCCAATCTCCTAAGCGTCATCAGGTGTGATGTGCTCCAATTCTTTCGGCCGAAGCAGTAACATTAAAATAGCTATCGCCAGTTCAAAAGGATTGAACCAAAAATTATTGTTTACTATTTTGTTTTAGGGCTTTAAAACATCATGAAAACTCCTTTAAGAGTCGTGTTTTCATTGACGTCGCTTATGAGAAAAAGCGCACAACAGGTATACGCTATTGCATGCGTGAAAGGGAACTTAATTATCTAATCCGAAAGGCTATGGACAAATCACCGAGATTAGCTATAAATAATAATTGTTAATTATGATTGGCGTTTTAAGTCTTGAAACTGCAATACGATTATGCGGGACGCCGTGGTGAATTCAGGAAATTTCGACCAACTGAGGTCCTTTCATGTGCACCTACATCTAAATCCACGGATTTCAAACATTTCGCTTCCATCTAAGTGTGGCTGCCGTGGCCTGGATTCGATCACATTACCTCGAGGCAAGCAAACGTTGTTAATTAGGCTGCTTTTTTGTGCTCAATGCTGCGTGTGTGTTTTTCTCCTTTTTATTTTTTTCGCCGACCTTGGTCTATGCGCCGTCAAACATCCATGTCAACTGGTAAGGTTCCCTAACTTTAAGGTAAATTGTCGTTGCAGGCAGCATACTGATTCCGGCAGGCGTCGGCGGCACAGTGATCGGAGGTGGCCTGGTATCCAAGCTGGACTTGACCGTTCGCGCCATGCTGAAGATGTGCTGTGCCACGAGCATAATTCCCTGGCTCTGCATGTGGATATTCATTCTGCACTGTCCGAACCCACAGTACTTCCACGGGGAAATTTGGAGCAACAAGTCAGTGCCCTAGAATACTCAGCTCATAGGCGGCCTATACCGTAAACGAACACTGGTAGAACTTGTGCTGGTCGCCAGTCGCAGTAACCAGACGGTTTAAGAATTAGTCAATCTCCTTGTGTACAGATCTATTCTTTGTTTGTATACTGCCATGTATACGATATTCCACTGCCCTTTTCTTTTACTGTTATCACGCATTCGTTGACTGGCAGGCTTGAAGAAGGAAAGGTGGCGTATAACAACAGCACATCAGCCATAAAATTAATATACAGACGCATCTGCCAGATTTCTGGCCAATAAAAAAAAGAGCGCTCGCGAACTGAAACTTGCTTAATTCAACCCTTATGACATCTTCGATTGGTCTCTTTTGACTCAAAGGAGTACTGATCTGGTCTTGCTCGCACTCTGAGGTCAAGCATAAACGCATGAACCGAACGTGAAACTCGTTGTCAGAGGAAAGCCGCTAGTGAAGAAACTACGTGATTGCAGCAAAAATGCTATTTCCGGTCAAAGCCATGCCGAAGCCTAGCTGGAGCACCCCACACTGTCATGACAGAATGTGGCCGCTTCGATGCAAGGAGAGAATGTTCAACTAGGCCAGGAGTTAGTCACCTTTTGAGGGGCTGAGTTGATTGAAGGCGACACCATGGTAAAGGGGGGGGGGGGGGGGGGGTTAGAGAATTTTGCAGGTGAAAATTCCGCGCATGCCACAAGATTTCAATTACAAACATCAGTCACAAGCTAAAAACAAGAAAGCTCTTTCAGCGCGATTTTTGGAGCTGAACATTCTTAGCCAACTCACAAATACCTACATTCAGGTTGCTCATCGAAAGACGCAGACTTATGTGAGGCCCTTCATCGGTTAGTCGGAAACACAAGTTTGATTGATGAACCTAATTGTCGAGAAAATTTGATCGCAGAATTGTGTACTGCCGTGCACTGTTATTATGGCTGCAGCTTGTTACTTCAGTGTTAAAAACATTGACTCTGGGAGGCAAGCGTAAAAGCTCAGTGTTTTTCGCATCAAATGTGTCTTTCGAGTTCATCATCTGTTTGCAGATCAGACACTTCCGATGGGTACGCATTCTCACTTTAGAAAAATTCTGAAAGAATCGGGTGCTACTGGGTTTTTCTTGAAAATCAGAGAACCCAACTTTGAACTTAATCTATAAATCTCGTTATGTCTGACATAGTTTTTCTGTGAGATGTATGTAGTGCGCTCGTGTCTTCCCCAACTCTTTGCAGCAAGGTGACAATGATTAGGCTTGCCTGCTTTTGAAAACCGTCAAGTTGCAGCTCAATAGCTTTAACGTTTGCAAGAATGTCGGGCACGGGTTTCCATTTCTTTTTTTGCGCGAAGGTCGTTCTTTGACTTATTATTTTCACCAAAGATCTTTCATTCCCCCCCCCCCTGTTTGTTTCTGTGTGGTGCCAAGAAAATAATACAAAGGGGAAGTGAGGACGTTATCTGGTTAAGTGTGAAGATAGGGTAATTTGTGAACTGGGAGTGATCTTCCTTTGTTTCTATCTAACTCCCCTTTGAGGTCAAAACTGCCATGTCGACTTTCAGAAAGGTACAAACGCAGGGGGGTCAAGTGGAAAGGGGTAACCGTCGCCAAGTAACGGTGACAAAAACTCCTTCGTTTATTTTCTACTTCAGTAAAATAAAAGAGGGGGGGGTGTCGTTATGACTAGGGCTGCAGGTTGCCGACCGCTGAACTACACGAACTGCTGGTGACAGGCAGGACTGAAGTCGTTACTGTTGTCGTCTCTTTCGCCGCTGCAGCGTCTGAGTGAGTCGACAAAGGGAATGGTGTGAACTCGGCGTTCAATCACGCTCTTTTTGACACGTTCACAAAATGTCACATGTGAAAACCAGACGACGCGATCATTGGATGTGACGCCACCGTGATGGCAGTGCTGTTTGTGATCACGTGACACCGGAAGCGCTCGCACTTCCATGTCCGAACGGCTGAGAGCAGCTGAGAGCACTCGACGGAGGAGCAGAGCAATCGAAAAGTACCAGCCGAACGCTATATATATGCGTGCGCTGTCTTTTAACAAGCCGAACAAGATGCCGTTCGCGATAGCGCCCCGGAGAGTTGCGAAACTACCAGCCAAAGATGTCATTAACTGGTCCCGCATTCACGCGTAGTGGTTCTTGAGATAGAGAAAGGAAGAGAAAAGTGAGCCCCGTTATTGTCTGCTTCAGTGAGCGACACCACCACAGGGCTCACAAGGGATGGGGGTGAGTAGGGATAAAAAAGGTAGAAGTAAAGGTAAAGAAAAGAGGAAGAAGAAGCAACAACAAACTGAGGGGATAGGAGAGACAGGAAAGACGGAAGCACGGTCACTGGAGTCCGAGGACGGGGTACACTTGCGAGAGATGTTGTCGGCGTCTGTAGATGGCGTAGAGCAGGTCCAGTAAGTCAGAGCTTCACTGTCGTCGAAGGCCGTCGGCGGCAGGAGGTGACGTAGGGCGAGCCCAGTCGGCCAGAGCTACGGTGACGCCGAAGGTCGCAAGCGCGCGGAGCACGCGGGCGCACAACCGGTCGGCACGGAATCCAGCGAGCGACCAACCCCTCGCATTCACGCTAAATTATGGCGCTATAGCGTCCTTGGTATTTAGTGCAACTCGGAGTATGATGAAACAAAAGTAGGTGCAGAAGGGAAGACAAGATTCTATGCAGGCTGAGCGCTAACATTCAAACAGTTTATTATTCCACTACTACAATGGCATGCATGTAATACGCCGAACAACGGGACCTGCATTATTAACAAGCAATGAAAAGCTAAAGCATGTTAGCATATGTTTCTCACTATTCAACTTACATGCACGGCAAGTTTAAAAAAAAGTCCATTATTTGCGTGGTAGAGCTATAGCTGGTAAGCTCACGCGACACGTTTCAATGTGTGACAGCGGCGTGGGTGTTCTACTTCACCAATTCACAGTATTACGCTGTTTGTTTCGTCGCTGAGCGGTCACGCGTTGCTACAGTTCTGAAAAGCCATCTGTAGCATGGGAAGTTGCGTTGGCGAGTATGTTGGCGGGTGCCTTACGTCGCGAACGCCACTGTTTCGCTGAGAAAGCTTTGTGCTCGCGCGCAGCCGCAGCGTCGACTTCACCAGTGAGTGCAACGAGAACTGCCACTGCGAGACGACGCTGCTGGACCCCGTATGCTCTGTCGAGAACGTCGTCTACGCGTCGCCTTGCTACGCCGGCTGCGTCGCCAAAGAGATCATGCCGCACCCGTACGACCCATCTGGGGTAAGTATACGCCGCTTCGAATTCGACAGCGTTGTCTGAATGCCAGTATGAACCAACCGTAAATACGAAAAAAAAAACTCCCAAGCATTTCCCCGAGGGTGAACATGGTTAAGTGCGAATGCACGGGGTGATGCTATGAGGGGGAGTAAAGTTAAAATCCGTTGGCGACGCTGATATCGGTGTCAGTAACGCGCCTTATATCCAGATGGTAGCGTTGCCTCCGGGACATTCATCGCACGACCCGCTCTCGACGGGAGACTGAGAGAGAAGGCGGGCGCGTGAGAAAGAGGGGTGCGCGCGCAGCTGCAGCGAGCGAGGAGAGCGGAGGAGCGAGCGAAGGGGGAGGGGGACTATCAGCGTCGCGTCCATGGCTTATTCGGTAGAGCGTCGCGCTGCGGCCCGCCAAGTCCTCTTTCTTTTAAAGATAGAGAGAAGACTGCGGACGCCGCCGACGGCGGTGGATGGTTTGGGGTCGCTTATAAAGTGTATTCACACTTACAAATTGAGTACGCGGATTTCAATGGAGAATGATGTAACTCGGTCATTCCATCCCAGGGTTCCAGACATGGTGGCGGCGCTCGCGCATAGCAGATTTTGCTGATAAAATTTATATTTTTTTTGTATACTCTACGGGGTATTCCGGTGAAACGCTTTTGCTTGAACAAAGTTTTCGAGATCGTGCCACCCCCTCAAACTTCCCCTTGCTCGTGTTAAACTGTGCGTAATCAAAAAAATGCGTGTAAAATCAATTTATGCGTATTTAACAATTGTGAAGATTTGGCGTGTAGCTGCCTGTATACGTATATTCAAAACAAAATTATTCATCGTTTGTGATTTTTTTTCGACTAACCCGAACTTCCCCCAGGCAATCTTAATATATTAATATGGTTTTCAGGAAAGTTTATTTTTGTATGAAAATGTTTCGGGCTGCAACGGACTTCAAACGTTCCTGATAAAATAATGAAATCAGAAAAAAATGTGATTCGTGGCATATTTGACCGTAGTTTTCGTACTGACGTGGTCCGAGTAAAAATTCTGAGGATGTGTTGATATATCTCTTCATTTCTAAGAATTGAAGAAAGACTAATCAAACCTTTTTTTTTTGTTCTTAAGATTAAAATATTTTTTTTTTCAAGTTGGCCCTCCAAACGCATCATACATTTCTTTTGTTGCCATTTCGCCGCAAAGCACGTGGTCACCCTTGCTGCTAACGCTCTGGCAGGTTGGGTTTTATGGCGCGAAAGCAGCAATGGCTATGCTCGTGAAATAAGGCGGCAAGATGCAAGATGTATCTCAGCAGTTCATGAGTGCTCGAAAGTCATTCCGTCTTAGTGTGAAGGCTATGAGTAATCGATTTGCTTTACAATGGCAGCTTTCTTGGTGGACCCGATGGGAGTTATGGACGCCGGACGACAGCGTACGGTATACCACTGGCACATAGTGCTACAGGGCTGTCTGCACAACTAGTATACACAAAGAAAAGTATACAATGTATATATTGTGCGTTACTTTCGGTATTTGCATAGTAAAGATCCATGTCCTTACTGCACTGTACAGTTTCATCAGTCACATGCCTCTAAAACAGTTGCATTGTTAAACTTTCAGCTCTGTCTTTTTCTCCCAGCCGCCCACTCTATGTCTTCAATTGTTTGCACTATTTTAAAAAAAAACGTGGTTGACGACGGCTGCAACCAAGGTTAATTAGTAATTCTGGTTTATATAAGGGGACACTTGACATGTTTGTCGAGCCTGCATAGGGCTGACGTGTGGTTGAAAAAAAAAACATTTGCAACACAGGGTTCTTTTTATTTGTTGAGCAAAGGTACTATAAGGGCTCTAAACTTGTCAGGATGACAAGTACAATGTAACTGTTGCTTAAATTGAAAAACATTCAATTTGCGCAGTGAACCACGATCAATCACCATCACCACGATGCGTTATGGTGCTCAGTGGGCATAGTACGCATCAGGTGAAACGAAGTCTTTGAACAATGGTCGTTACATGTAATGGGCTTCACAGATCTTTCTGCGGCCTCTTGCGTTCCACCTCGCAGGACCTCCAAGTGTACAAGAACTGCTCTTGCGTGCCGACACCGCTTGGAGCTCCAATGAACGAAACAGTCTACGACTTCGATGCGAAGCGTGAGAAGTGCTCGACCAACTGCAACCTCCTGGTTACCTACATGGTCGCCATATTCATCTGCGTCTTTTTCAGTTTCTTCAGCGCTGCTCCTATCATCACCATGATGATGCGGTGAGCAGTGGCTTCCGATACTGACAATGCTCCGCGCAGATGAGCCGCAATCCACATACCAGATGTCCCGAACACCAAATCCACAGATCACGTTTCACTCGACACCGATGATAGAAGACGCCCAGCTGCTCCTTTCTACCCATAAATAATAGACTGAGTAGCGTGCTTTCGGTGCTTCTTCGTTACGTGATACGCGGTTCACAGCAGCATCTACTGCTGTACAATGTTCTACGGATCGACATCATGCTGACGTCACCTCCTATCGCGCTTCATTACAAGCGAAGTTCAAAAGATGAAGTCTGACCCGTGCGACCTCTTCCTAACAAGCAGTAATTTAAATAGCCATCTATACTGTAGTTGGAACTTGTGCCCCTAGGTATACGCACTTTCTGTACAGGAGTATTGCGATTATCATGATAAAGTAGACGAATTCGACGACAATATCAAACGTCATGTAACTTACGTCGTTTAGGGTCCTTGTTAATACACTTCATCGAGTTTTGTTGTTCCTACATGCCTAGATCGATTTACGTATAGTGCTGGCTAACGCACTACTATTGAGTCGGCTTATGCTAGCCGCTTCCTGTTAGAATAGCAACATGGTTTTCATTCAATTTCAATACAATTACAATCTGCTACTAAGATTTCTTCCCGTAGTGATGTATCTTCTTTATTACTAAAGTTTTAAAAATTCTTCAGTCGTGTTAGTAGTTTTGTCGAAAGAAAATGAAGGCTCTGCGAATTTGATTATCTCACTGTCAATGCTTTACGCCAACTTTTGAGCAGAACATTCAGGTCGCTGTAATTACCAATCGTTGTAAACCTTACGCGCCCCTGGTTAATCTCTGCGTCATAAGATGTCACTGCCAACCTCGTTGTTCCCGTACAGCACTATTCCGGTTAACTGTAACACGCAAGCGTAAATTATACAAACGGGCCAAAACTTTCCTGCAGTTTTCCTATTTGTACGGCTATTGAGCATGACTTTTCTTTTACGTGCATTGAAAATGCAATATAATCAATATTAAATTAGCGATACGATACTATATGTGGGTGTTATATCAGGCTGAATAACTAGCAAGAGACGCGCGTACAGCGATATCAATTCAACGTTGTTCACGATTGCCTCTTCGTTTCCTCCCCGTCAGCTGCGTCGAGGAGAAGGAACGAGCTGTGGGACTCGCTGTCAAGTGGGTCAGCGTCCGCCTCTTTGGTGCGTACACGAAGCGGTTATGTTTGCAAAACACACTCGTGTATATTCTGCAAGGAGGTGACGCAGCGTTACTTCGCTGCCTGTGAACTGCTGCGCAAATAAGATCTTTATATTCGGTCGCATGTCAGCCTCTCACTGTAATAACTGTAAGCAATGACTTGATTATCCCTACTTTTTTTCAAGGGGCAGGCAAAGGTCTGGAGACTGAACTTTTTACACGTTCACGAACTGTAGCAAAGCCCGCGTCCTCACGTCGGCCACGGGCTCTGAGGTCAGCCGTTTTCCTGGGAACTGTCTCTTCATACGTAAGCAGTCGCTATCATGAAGGGCAGGTTCCCCCCGATTGTCGGCCAATGCGTTTTCGTAGGGATGGAAAAGTTTCTAGACCGGACAGCTAAATAGTTATTATGAATGACATTTAGCATAATGTAATTAAAAATGAGGCGTCTTGTGAAGGCTGCAGTTAAAATAAAAAAAAGGTCAGGCCTGCTCAGAGCACGCGATACAGTAACAGGGAATGCTGAAACAGCGGTCCAGCTTTTGCTGGCGTGACGAGGTATAACTTAACGGACTATTCGCTGGAAATTCAAGACTAGGAACATAAAGCCGATGCGCTTCCATGTGGGTAGTTGAGAGAGCAAGCCCTAGTGCGTAGTGCTTTACAGTTTTCCAAAGGCAAAATCGCAGTGAAAGTGTCATCGAAGTGATGTCATGCTCACAGAAGACTGGGTTTGAGTTTTTATTTTCCTTCACAGTTTAAGGCGTCTCGTACTGTGTGGTAATTTGTGTCGGGCAATGCCAATATCGTGCCTAAAATTTAACATTTGAATAACTTGAGCCAAAACAGTACGTTATAATGGCTTCAGGTGTCTTGACACAGCATGTGACGTGACGCGTGACGTTGGTTACGTCTTATATCGGCACACTTTATGCTTTCATCAGATCAGGCAATTTGGGTCCAATGTGATAGCACTGTAGACCGCGATTTACGGCTGTTGATGTACAATTACAGAAAGCGGAAAAAAAGCAGTTGTTACAGAGTCCTAGAAATGTCTCGTCTCTTCAGAGTGCTACCGTATGTACAAGTACGCGATGCCAACCCCGCTCAAGACGCAGCAATACTTACACCGCGTCAGCGCAAACGTTATCCGAGTCACTCAATCTTCCAACACACGTGTCATTGCAGGCAACATACCGGCACCGTTGTTGCTGGGCTCTGTGATCGACCGCAGCTGTCTGCTGTGGCAGGAGGCGTGCCAAAAGCGCGGTGCCTGTCTCCTCTACAACAACGAGCATCTGGCGCTCAGTATGCTCGAGTTCCTGGTGCCCGTCAAGACCTTGTCCATTATGCTGTTTTGCGCCGCTCTCATTACGGTGCCCGATGACGAATAAATCGAATGACTTTCTCGAGAGTTTCCGAATCGCTCGCCATTTGCAAACTGCGTTGTGCTGGCCTATACCGTATTTACCCGTGTACTTCTAGCAATGGTTAATATTGGGTATTGTTACCCAAAATAATCTACGTCTAGAATTTGTAAACGTTGGATATATGCTGGCTAAGTTATTGTGAAGGCCGGTAAATCTTGTAAAAAAATAAGGGCTTGCGTTGGCCCTATGGTAACTAAGTAATTCTGAGTGTTGGTTAGCACTGGGTAACATCGGCTACTCGTGAATATATGCGCTGAACTACTAACAGTGCTGTCGTGTTATCGGGTTAGCCTAGCCGTCCCACAGGACGCACTAAGGAGGAAGAAAGATGCATGACCTACTACACTCCTGACCTGCCCAGAGAGCACCTCTTCCAGCGCCCACGTTCTAGTTCATACCTTCTGCCGCTAGGGCCGTCACCTACGAGCGGCGTGGCGCTAGGCAGCACCTGTTCGCTGTCGTCTACTTCAGCCATCGCTGTGGCAGTGCAAATCGTTCTTATTGTGCATGAATTGTGTATGAATGTGTAAAATATGGCAAATAAAGCGATATGATTCCTCGTCAGAGTTGGCTGCATTCGTGTGGACGTTTGAAGCAGAAATAGAACCGTAAAAAAAGCACACAAAGGGTCACAGTGGCAAGCAGACGGGAACTTTTCTACAAATGAAGGAAAATTTATTATGAAAATATTTCTTGAATGAAAACGTAGTCCAACGAGATAAAAAAACTATTGTTAGGCATTCATTGTTCACACTGAATCACGATGGTTCCAGACGATACGCATACACAAATTGCAGAAGATACGCAGAAACACAGTAGGTCGTGTGCAGAAACTTGCAGACGGCAGATAGCTGCAGTAGTCAGCTCTAATAGTGGCCGCGTGCAGTTTTTTTTTTTTTAGATGAGCTGACACCTCAAATGTAAGTATGGTGTATTGCTGCGTGCCATATTGCAAATCGGAACAAGGCAAACAAAGTAAAGTAAGTTTTCACGAGTTTCCTGCCACAGACATACGGGAAGAATGGATCGAGGCAATTGGAAGAAAAGGTGAGTCTTGTGTTTTTGAGAGTCGTTTCAATTCAGAACGAGTTGCAAGCTAGCAAGAAGCACCAGGGTGCTTTAGTAAACTTTATTTCCGTGTGTTATGCTAATTCACTGAGCTAAAAAACATGAAAGCTTTTTTAAAGTACCGCGGCTAATATGGCAGGCTCCACAAATAGTGCCAAGAAATTTAAATATAGCACACAAGAAAAAAGTAAATATACGAAATCTGTAAATTATGTAAAAATGCGTAGCGGTGGGTTGCGAGGGGTTCGAGCACCCTTCCCGAAGGCTGCCTCAACAAATGCCGCCGAAATCCATAAAAAAATTAATGATATGAAATATTTACGTGCTGCCTCCACAGTTTGTCTCTCTGTGTGTGTGTGTGTGTGTGTGTGTGTGTGTGTGTGTGTGTGTGTGTGTGTGTGTGTGTGTTTAGCGATGGACAACTCTTGAACACTGGGTGTCACTGAAGTTAGCGACCGAATTTGGTCAAATGTATTTCTCATCTCAAACCTCTATCTTCCCATACAGCTTTGTTCGTTTCTGTATAAGCTTACTTAAGGTAATTAGAAACGTTACGCCGGTAACGAAATGTGGCGATTAACTGTTCACTCTATATAGGGCTGGCAGGCGGTCGGGTATAATGACATAATTGAAGTCCTTCGTGCACGTATAGGCAGTTTGTCACAGAAGCAGACGCATGGTATCAGTCCGTCGCCCTCCTGCCGGCCGCACAGTAGCAGACGAACAGGTTATAGGTAGCGCCACCTACGGCGAGCGATTGAACGAGAGCGGGGACACGCGCTCCCATAGGAACCCCGCTATCTGAACAGGTCAGGAGTGTAGTAGGTCATGGAAAGATGTACCCAAAAAGTACAGTGACATCTTGATGCACTACAGACAACGCTGACGAACTTTTCTGCCCCCTTACCCAGCCTAACTAAGGAAGATGCAGTAACCCTCAGGAAATCGCAAACACATTCATGGTACACTGCTTCAGCGCGTCTTACCGACTGATCCACTCGTACATTTCCAAGTACCCTGATTTCCCGCGCATTGTGTCAGACAGTACGGGCGATGCAATAAAAACTACAGTACCGCTAAGCTGACCAAAGAGCAGTTGGAGGCCAAGCCACCAGAGCCAGACCTGAAGAATGTGCGAAGTCCGGTTCAACGGGCTCGAGAGATGGCGAAGGCTCATGGCTACGTGGAATAAGGAGGCCACCCACCTTGGGCGCTCATTGCATTCGGCCACAATAAACTCTATTCTTCTCTCTCTATTAAAATTGGTTGGTGGCCAAGCGTCGCGTGTTAACTAATCTCAAGGCCAGTTCTTTGACCATTTATGTGCACTTCGAGATGTCCATTAGTTGCACTGAGGCAAATGCAGATCTTGAACATTTTGTGAGCTATTCCAACAGTGAAGGTGGATGACCAGAGAAGCTTTTTAGCACACTACACAGAGGTGACGCAGAATTTCAAACCTTGAGCGTTTTTTTTTTCTAGGGTGGAAAGATGGGGGTGAAGCTCCTTATGGTCTAGGGCAGTTCATTCTTCCGGCGTAGCCAGCACAGCATATCCACAGACAGACAGACAGACGACTCGCGCCCCACTCATCATCATTCCATCATTCACTCCGTGGATATGCTGATTTTTTTTTTTTTCATTTTAGCAGCATTGATCGTCTTGGCGCGAGATGCGTCATCTTGTCTGAATTGCCGCGTGTGCTTAGCGTTCGCGCGTGGCCTAAAAGGTGTTTGCCACCTTATGTTGCCTTCCTCGATTACCAGTGGTTAGCTTGCCCTGTTTGTGCGACGAATGCGCTGGTGTTAGCTGCTCATGCAGTCCTTTCTTTCTTCTCCTTTATATGGATCAACAGTTAGCGGGGAGGTTTGCCCAGTTTCTGTGGCAAACACCATTAACGAATTCATTTGACTCTTTAATGAGTGTTTCGGCTTGCCACGTATATGACTTTCTTTGATAGAGGCTTGCCAACTCTATCTGAAGTTTATTATACTCTGATCTGAGAGTCGTGTGCCTCTGTTATGAGAGTACTTTTATTTAGCGTTGACAGGCCTCCTTAAACAGTGATATATAAATGGCAAGTCGGGACTACCCGAGAGGGGTCACACATACTTTTTTTTTCTTATAGTGCACATGCTTCTCTGCCTATTGATGGCGAACATGTCCTGGCTATAAACAGTCTCGTTGCAAAAACTACCGTCCACGTTTCACGCCATTTCGCAATTTGAACGTGGCGCGTTTCAGTACCGCCAGAAACGGCGTCGCGAGTATCGACAGGTTTTGTTCGCGCGCTAGTTGCCGGGCGCTACTCTGGATGGCGACACCGACCGGCCTGTTAGTGAAACACAAATGCCAAAGCCTACTTTGCACAGCGCCTGTCAACAAGCGGCGAAGTGTGATTAATCATTCTTCGAGCGTTTGTGTTTTGCTCGGTAACCGAGATTGGGTACACAGACCACGCGAAGTCTTACGTAGGGAAGAGTCAGCGGCGTTGAGGTTATATGGACTGCATCAGCATAACTATCGACTTTCCTAACACACTACTTGTCTTGGAGTTGCACCGCCTTGTTGAACATACGTGGGGGACAACACTGCATGCTGCAATATTGGACGCTGCTTTGACAATGATTGCGTTTGCGTGCGGGGAATTGTCCCCGCACGCAAAAAAAAAAGTTATCGTAACGATGTTCCCCCGTCTAGTCACTGCATTCTGGACAACTAGACGCTAGAATGAAGCTTACCGTGAACTATTTGCTTTAAAAGACGCATCCTGGAAACAGCATTCTTCGTGCAAAGATGCGGGGTCCTGAGTCGTTTATGTGTAAAAAATGAAGCTGCATTGCAGCAGTAAACGTAGAGCGTTGCGAAGACTTGCCGTACAAAAGGACGTTCTGGAACTAATCATGGTTATGGCAGCAGTGGAAATAGGCTGGCAATATAATGACCGTATTCTGTACTTCTATATACTTCTCTAGAAGTATTTAGAAGTGTAAAAAAATAGAAGCCTATTCTATTTCACTGGTTCGCGCGTGTTCCTAAAGTTTGGTGCTGAGGAATATAGCGCACTGCGACGTCTGCTTGGACCACCTCATACGCTATGGGAAGACGCGCGGGGAGCATCCACGCCCACTCCGAACATACTGGTAGCTGTGCATGTCCATTGTTTAAAGATTATTCGTGCTTGCAAAGGGATGGGGTGGGCGTGTGGTGGCTGAAGAATAGATTCGTTTTGCCACGAAAGCTCGGGCTCAACGTCGCTGAAACACTTCGACTCTCGAAGGAGAGAGAGAGAGGAGAGAAAAAAAAAAGCATTCAGTTGTGTGCGCGAATACGGTCGCCTTCGTCGATTTTCGCCTGCAGTCGCGGGGAGCGTGGACGCGCGCGATTCTTCTGCGGCTCGCTCCTCAACGGGGGACGGTATACCAAAGGTGGGCTCGGACGCGATCAATGCCAGACGAAGGGTGGAGAGGGGGATGCGGTTGATGTGCATGCCTCTGCTGCTTCTTTTGCAGCAGCAGCTTTTGAGGTTCGTACCCCGCTTCCTATACGTCCGCGCCGCTAAGACTCCAAGCGCCGCCTAGCTGGTAGCTTCTGCATACAGGCCACTTAAGAGTCGCCGCAGTGCCGCTGCCGACATGATATTTCGGTGCTGTTCGTTTGAGTGTATATGTCGCAGTCGCACGCGGTGATTGTTAGTTGGCTTGGTACTTCACTGCCGAACATGTGTGTGTGGTGGTGTGGCAAGCCGACAGCTGGTTAGGTTAGCTTACATCGAACCCTTTCCCCGATCTAAAAACAAGAGTACCAACTAATTATTCACGTATAACCCTGCATCGCATCGCAGAGTGATGCTATACCTCCTCGGATGCTGGAGCATATCTTCAGCAGTCCCGCTTGCGTGCATGCCAGCATTGGTTTCATGCCGCAAGAACACGGCGGTGATTCTTCGGCCATTCGCATCAACTCTCGCGCGTTACGAACTTGATGTGGCGCCCGCCCAGCGCCATTCGCAGACTACAGAGGAAACGATGAGCCGGTGCATTCTCCGCATGGCGTACAGCGAATGGTTCCCAAGTGCCGTCGCTCTCTTCGTGCGTGTGGTACAGTTTTCTTGCACCCGCACGGAGTGGCCTGGGCCCTCCTGTACGTGCCCGGTGGGGTCCCTCTCCGGATATTGTGTTTCCGAATCGCTCGTGGTGGCGCAGCTATATGACCATTTGTAGGGTGCTCGATTGGCCATGGGCCTACGGGATTGGAGGCAGTCGCGTCCGAGTGCTCGTCACTGCCCCTTTTCTTCCGGCCCTTTTTTTCCGCGTAATCCCAAGCGATCAGCCGAATACGCTGGCGCAAGCCGGCTTCCTCGCCCTCTTCCTCTTTCGGCTCGTCGCGTGTGTGATCGTATACAGAAGATCACCGGTGAAGGCGGCAACTGCGAAGGCTCCACCAGGAGTTATTCCTCCAGGCTGCGGAGGCTTTACATGTCGAAGATGCGATGGTGCTGCCGCCACTTTTCGCTGGGGGCGAAAGGAGTTGCGGTGATCCCCAATGCCTGCATTACGCGAATGCCCTTTCGTGCGTGTGCTTGCTTTTTGCCCTCAATGTAAGGTATAATATCGTGATAAAGCCCCAATTTTTAGAGATATTGTTGAGATTGTTTGAATTACTCGAACCCCTTTAGAGTGTGACCGACATTTTTTTTCTTTTTCTGCGATGAATGGCATGGTAATAAAACTTTATTGAAGCGTGTATCGTCCATCGGCCTCCAAGCGGTAATAAGTTTAGGGATCACACGAAGATTTCAACAGTGCCAGCCATCGAAAAATTCACCCTCGTACGTTGTTGCACCATTTGGAGAAAGCGTGACAACACAGAAAAGGCGTAAAAGCGCTTGTGAACAAGTTCAGCTACAGAGCCCCTTCTCGAACCTGGCCGCTCGATCCTAGTTCTCCCGTTAGAGGGCTGTGTACTTACTTGAGGCAAGCCTTATACCAAGCTGGTCCCGAGTTCAGCTGTCGCAGACATGACCATCGCGTCTGTCGTCATTATATTGGTCACAAGTTATCAAACATTGATATGCATATGTAGTTCCTGCTCGAGGGGCTGAATCGCGCCTCCTTGACAAGAACAGCACTAGTCGCCCCTTTCGTCTACGTCGTTCAGCTTCTGGCTTATATGTACACTTTCATTAGGGCGAGTTGTTTGCTCCGAATAGAAAGACAATCAGGTTTACTCTTTCCCGCAACATTAAAAGCACTTACCTTAAATGTGGTGCGGGATACGTAGTTAGAGAACGAGGAAAAAGAAAGCCAAGTGGCCTTCCTGGATCAAGCTCGGAAAGCCACTCGAGCCTGTGGAGGACTGGACTAAACCTCTAATATAGCCACCAAATTTTCTTTTCTTTGCAAGCAAAGCTCTTTTCCTTCATTTCTTCCATCTTTCCTTCGCCTGGTTGCTTTGTTACCATACACTGGAAGAGACGTGAATGTGGAGTTGCACGCAGTAGCACAATGCTGCGAGACGGAATATTTGTTATTAGTTTCTTCATCTAGACTATTAGGTCGCAGATCGTCCTTGTGCTCGACAATAAGGAATTCAGAATTGTTCTACTTAGTCGAACGTAAAGAGAAACGGCAGTGCTTCTGGCGTAATTACGCGACGATATATCGCAAAAATGTCATATTTAGCCCAGATTACCACATGACGTAACAATTTAGACTAGGTCACTCTAGTTTAGACAATGTCTTACCCATCCTTCGCCACATGGTCGATCGAGGATACGGATGTTTGGACTACGCAACCAGCGCCTACGCCATCGATACGTCACCGTTCTGCTGAAAGTTTGCTCGAGAGCCCAATTAATTCACGTTTCGTAGACGATTGAAAGCTGACTAAAGAATTATTTCTACTGAAGATTGTTTCACGCGTCTGATTTGAAGCTGCAGAGTGTTTCCAGTTTCATTAAAAATGTGAAAGAAGCACAAGTACAACTGTCAATAACAATTAATCCTTCTTGCTTACTGCATGTCATTGGCAGCGTCAGTGAAACACTCGAGTGACCGCCACGAATAGAAACACCGATTCCATTTAGTATCGGCAAAGTATATATATAACGTGTGGGTATTTTTATATTAGCCAGCATTATTCTCTATTTCAATAAAGATATATCTCTCTATTCTTTTCTTTCTCTCTCTCTCTCTCTCTCTCTCTCTCTCTCTGTTTCTCTGCTTGAGGAGTCTCGGTCAACGTCACGACACCATGCAGAAAGCGTGTTGGGAGATACAAGCCACACACACACACACACGCACGCACGCACGCACGCACGCACGCACGCACGCACACACACACACACACACACACACACACACACACACACACACACACACACACACACACACACACACACACACACAGTAGAGCTTTTCAACTATGCTACGAGCCAAGTAGGCATTGACAAACTCTTTCCATGTTATTTCCTTGTAACGCATCTCGTTAAATGCAACCAGACCCAGGATACCCAGGGTGGTAACAAGGGCCACAGTCATTATGCGATTCTGGTCATCTAAGTTGAATGGATTGCGACCACTCTTGTTTCCTTGGCCACCAAAGCTGAAATTCCACAGTGGTGGTTTGCTACTGGAGCTCTGCTTTGATTGTGGTCCACATTGTGGCAGACAATCTTTTAGGAGATCTTTTCCAGATGGCTTGTCTCCGGCCTGCTCGCCTGCTTCATTTTGCTTGGTTTTCTTGGGCCCCGGAAAGTACTTCTCAAAGCCTTTCGGCGGTCTTTCACAAAGTAGCTGCCACTGCTCCAGGAAAAAGTAAAGTGGTGGTAATGCCGGTGTATCTCCATTCAAAGTCGAAATCCTCGTGCAGATCTTGTTTCGAGACAATCTCGGTCCGTGCTACGATCTGAGAATACTTCTTTTTAGTCGTCTTCCCATCTGGAGATACCTGCTCGCCATCGTGACTAGCGTAGACTTCACGTAAAGTCGACGATTGCAACGGCACGCTCCCGCTTCTTTAAGATTATTTCTTTGCTCACTTTATGGACATCTCGCGAAACAATTCCGTACAACACAATCGCACAAGTTTGCAATCGGAAGACGTGCATTATATCAGGTAAACCACGCTAGTTGCCCCTCACTACGAAACGCTACATGCTCTTACAAGCAGCGGGTATGGCGTAAAATGCAAGGCTGCCTGCCGTAAGTGACCAATTGGCACAAGCTTCTTTCCACCACGTGATCGCAGATCAGAAACAGACCCACGATATTTTATTCGATGCCTCATGTAAGGTAACTAATACGCATAGGTCTCAGATCATTTCTTTGCTCCGACAAATCGTACAGGAGTGTGCTGATATCCGAGCACTTGCAAAAAACCAAGGCGGCCGAATGGACGAACTTCGTCACTAGTTGGACATGTCGAGACATTCCGCCTGTCTCGGTGCGGCACTCTCGGCTCCTCACTGCAGGCTGCCCAAACGGCCGCGACTTAGCAGCGGCAGCCGCGCGAAGCACGGCGCGTCCTACCACGGTCCCGCCCGTTTGGCCGGAGACTTGTCCTCACCCTGTACTGCCATCGCACTGGTTAGAAATCGCTGACCAACCCACAACGCACACAACCAGGCGAGAGCAGGAACATATTGTGTTTCTAACACCACTCATTCCGTCTACCAATCCTGCCAATGAGGTCCCGAAGATTATTATGTCAAACCTTGACCCCATAAGGGAAAACATTGGCGAGCTGACTCTCAGAAAGACACGTCATGGATTAACAATATTAGCAAACGACCATAACTCTATTACTAGGTTAAAGAATGCATTTGAAAAGAACGCAATCACAAGCATGACATTATCAGTTCGCTTGCCCCAAAAGCGAAAACATTGCGTCAGACTCACCGGTGTAGACTCCAATATTCCCGCCGCCAACATCATCTATCAGCTATAAACATGCGCAACCCGAACCTACATTTAGACCCGACCACATGCTGAGTGGTGCTATCGTTCCAGGAGCGATCGGGCAACTTCACACATGTGTTCGAAGTGGAGCCTTCCACCTGTCGCTCATTGCTTGCTCAGGGACGAGTTCCTCTCGGTTGGACTGCATGTAGCGAGAGTGAGGACTTTCATGTGCCATTGCCACATACTGTGCGACATACGGCCATACAAGAAAGTCTTGTCCTATCGCCAACGAACCTGGCAAAGTGGTGTGTACGATCGAAGTGCACGGGGACACGTCTTGGCGAAGCATGCACTCAGAAAGAACGACCCAGGATTTTTTTGCAACGAATGCCGAAAGCTCGCAAGACCTAGTTCTCATCCAACTGGACACGACATGTGTCTTATATTACTAGAACGTGTCATCCGCATGAGGGTCAGAACGGACTGTGAATAGTCTAAGAGGCGTGTACATCAAAGAAGGACGTAGCGGCGTCTATAACGTGCGGTGTTATTCAGGGTTTCCTAAATTAGTGCACGCATCCTTTTCGACTCATTTCTACGGACCGCATGAAGGTCGCTGCTTTTGCCGCGATTCTTCTAATAATGGTATATTCATACACACAATTACACCAGATGGCACACACTTACAAGTAACTGCACATCCCACAACATTACACGATATTTCTTTCCTCAAGATATTTGCTGGTAGCGCGGGCCACACTGCAATACATGAAAAAAGGCTCCTTACAGCTTTTCGAATTTTCGTTTCAGGGAAGGCGTCACGCTTCTCATTTAAAATTGATTATAACTATCATGACTCACAGCAATAACTTAAAATACTTACAGGCTGATCGGGACCATACACGTGATGCCACAAAATTATTGATAGAATACCTGACGCAACCACATTGCAATTTCGCCTTCGTGTGGCCCACACATTCGCGCAGGCACTGTTCAAGGCATACCACACACCATAACAAAGTTCCACGCACCAAACAATCCTCGCGTCATGCTTCTAGTACACAACACTAATTTCGACTTATTCCCATTACACGTAACAGATTTGGTTGTTGCGGTAAAGTGTGAAAGCCGTGACCAAACATTAATACTGATAGCTGTGTATGCCCCACCGCAAAGGCCTATTAATCCAGTTCTGAATGAGTTTCAATGTGTAGTTTCATTAATCACAGGTTGTACTATCACCATAGCCGTCGGAGATTTCAATTCTAAGAATAGAATGTGGAGGGCGACTGTAGGGGATGTTCGCGGCTCTCAAATAGTCCAATTCGTGACGGCGAATGACTTAGTCATATTGAACAACCCCACCTCTCTTCCAACTTTCACAACTCCGTATGCCGATTCATGGATAGCTTCGCATGACCTCATTCACGATGCTTACCATTGGAAGGTTCTCCAAATTACTACCCTCTCAGACCACAACTACATTGAATTCTCGTTCTTGCAAGCACATACCAGCAGTGCTAAACGATTAACTAATCTAGGAAGAGTGAAAGTTCTTAACAAATTAAAGAGTCATACTTGGTTCACAAACATACTCGGCTGCAACATTGGGTCACCTGAAGCCTTAAAAATGGTTATAGACAAGTTTTATGCCATATAATCCGCTTTAAGCCAACGTTACTCATGACGCAGAACATCGCGTATATAGTAAATTAGGTAATGGTTGGTGGACACCAGAATTGACTATCGAACGTAAGCGTGTTCGGGCTATGCGACGACGATATCGGCGAACAGCCGACCCCCTCCTTCGAGACATCTATCATAAATTGTACGTTGACGCATTCTCCACCTACAAGGATAAAATCAGGAAAGCAAAATCATCGTTTGATAAAGACAATTGTGACTTTCTTACTAAGAAATGTTTATATGGTGGCATTTTCAAAACAGCATTTCAAAAATATCACCAAGTAACTTTTCTTTCTCTTCTATATTTACCTAACGGCACTCGCACAACTTCCGTAATGGAGCCCGCCCGGCTCCCACTCGATACATCGGTAGCAGTGGACAGCTGTTCTGAAGAGAACAAGCACCACACTAGGATGCGCGACATTGTGGCTAGTCTTTACCCGAGGCACACTTCTGACCCTCCTTTTACAATATCTCAGATAGAGTGTGCGATGAAACGGGGCAATTCACACTCTGCTCCTGGATACGACGGATTAACCTACCCGTTCATTAAAGGATTATTTGAATACCATCCCCAATTTTTTTCTATTTGATATTCAATACCGCCTTGAGAATCGGACATTTCCTGCAGGCTTGGAGAAGAGGAAAGGTAATATTCATAGCGAAGCCAGGTCATCCACTCAATTCGCCTAAGGCATATAGACCAATAGTAATGAACTCTGTCGTCAGTAAGATGAGCATTCAGGAGAAAGACTGCTGAATGCTCATCTGTATTATTTTCTGCACCATAATCATCTTTTTCACAATAATCAAAATGGTTTTACAGATAATAAAAGTGCTACTTTAGCACTGTACACACTCCGAAGCAAATTAGCTGCGTACAAGGCATCCAAACTTCCTACCACACTCATATCTCTTGATTTTGTACGAGCATTGGATCGTTTAGCACCCTGCAGTCTTGAACTTTTTACGCAAGCACAGGTGTCCACAAAACTTGTACTGCCTACTCAAATCCTTTTTATCGAACCGCATTGTAACTTTTTCAACCAACATCTCACAAGAGACAGTTCGTACAACCATTGGCAGCCCGCAGGAATCCCCGATGAGTCCGCTACTGTGGAACATAGTAATACACAGCTTACTCAATCTCCCCGTGCCACATGGCGTACGCATACAGGCGTACGTGGACGATACCATCATTGTCATCACAGATACCTCAAGACTCCGATAACAAGCAAAGGCTGAGCATGTCCTGGCTTTAGTATTTGGGTGGGCACGAGAACAAAACGTTACGGTAAGCGCCGAGAAGTCCTTCAGCGTGTTCTTTAATAACGGACACATTGGTATATCAAAATGCCGCCCATCTATCCGCATGGATGGCGTTTTTTTTTCAAACACAACAAATACATTAAGATTCTAGGCGTATTATTGACCCCTCTTCAAATTTTCATGCCGACATTGATTACATTAAAGGAAAAGCTGAAGTGTCCACGTCCCGCTTCCACGCATTGGTAAATCCTACCGTTCACTAAACAGTACACTCATTAGACGACTCTACCGTCAAGTGATACTGCCCTCTCTCACGTATGCATCTCCAGTATGGTGGCCTATGTTCCCATCGAAATTCATTAGGGCGCGAGTTTTACCAGTTCAGCGAACCGTCTTAATTTCTTCAACAGGTGCATTTTACACCACACGTACGTCATCCCTACAAATTCTCGCTAACGCGCCTTCGTTACCACTAGAGTTGGACAAACTATCTGCAGGATTTTCCTTATTCATACTTCGGAACGTAACTTACTATGGTGTAAAAACATTCAAACCGGCTGACATACTATATCCATGCAGTCCGTGGGCTCATCGCCCAAGTAAAAAATATAAATTTAGTTTCACTAAACTCTCACCATCACAAGAAGCGATTATTTTCAAAACAAAAGCCATTCACGTATACACTGACGGCTAATGCACGTAATACGCGGCGGGAGCGGCATATATTGTTCTGACAAAAGATGAAAAAATCATAACTGTCAAGGAATTTCAGATTCGCAACACACACACACACACACACACACACGCACGCACACACACACACACACACACACACACACACACACACACACACACGCGCGCGCGCGCGCGCGCACGCTCATTAAAAACTTCGTTGAGGCTCGTAATCCTCACTAAACAGCACAAAGCCTATTTCAGCAGATACCGTAACTTCTTTAAAATTTCTGTTGACAGAACAGAATGTGTAATTAGCACACCCATTTGGTTACTGCTGTCTCGCCGGACCGAGCGGTGGCCAGTTAATCGACAGTGTAAGCCAGTCAACACGCGTAATCAAAGCAACAAACCTCTCCGCCGAGACCGGCATGCAATTCACTTATGCGCACATAACAGGACTTCGTGCGCGTGGCCTAAAGCCGTGTTCGGTACCTCGCGACTGTACACCCCTGTACTTGCCGTCTCCTCGCTACCCCGTGCGCCGTGTGGATGAATCATCCCCTCGCGAAGCGCGTGTCTCGGGAAGAACAGGGAATTCGCGCTACCTCAGCGGGAGCTTTTCTCTTTTATTTAAAGAGCGTTTATTCTTTTTTTATTTATTTCTCCCTCTCTCCACTCTGGGTTCTCCGACGTTCGCATGCGCATCGCAGCCCTGGCATCGCCACCGTTGGTTGATGGCCGCGTCTGTGGGGAGGAGATTCAGGAGTTCGCTAGGCTAAAGCGACCGTGGGGTGAGAGTGTGCCGCGTTTGGGGAAGAGAGATGCTGGGGTCGGGGATCCGATTCCCCGCTGCATCCCCCGATAGCTTTCGGGGACCGTCTCCAGTGTTACCTTTCTTTTGTGGCCCCGGTGCACGTTTGTTCTGTTGGTCAATGGGAAAAATCGATAGTTTTGCTGCCTGGCACGCACACCACACACCATGGGAGCGACCTTAACCTGCTGCTCCTGCTCGCTATGCGGGTGCTGGCGTTGTGGCTTCTTTCTTTTGGGCACGAGCCGCCCCGTTTGTGATTCGCCTGTCTGCATACTTTGAGTTTTATGACGCGCACATCATGCTTTTAAGGTATCTCGGAAACTGGGTGGTGCTGTAAACACCGGCGTTGACGCATTTCGCGTTGCTTCATATGGCGTGCCCGCGCCTGTCTGCCCGCCTGCGAGAAGTGTGAATCTGCGCGTTCTGTTCATCAGAGCATGCAGCGGGCTTGGGAAGTTTGCTGACTTGTTGTTCTTACAGATATGCGAATAGCCCTTGGCCAACGACAGCGTGCACTCTCCTTTCACGTTGTGTCCTGTTTAATGAGCACGTCCTCTTCATAAGTAATCAAGCACGCTAATGTGGTTGGATCGATTTGTTGTCTTGATCGTGAAGCTATACTTGGCCTACTCGCAAGTCAAATGCCTGAAACTTCACCCCATCTGCTTATTTTAAGTGCGTACGAATTACCCAACGAAGTATTAAAATCCCTGTCACGTGATTCTTTCTTTCTGATGTTTACGTCAGGTCTCACTTTCGAAGCTGTAAATGTAATGCCGCTTCAAACGGCACCTTTAGTTTTTGCACTAAAGGGCGTGAAATCATCACCTCTGAGATATTCAGGTATCGAAAACTAAAAATATATTTCAGTGTCTGCAAGGTGTATTTCTGCCAACCATCAGCGAACAAAAGGCCACGCTTCGGAATTAAATGTATAGTAAAGTGCATTTAAAAAAATACCTAGGCCATAACACCAACAAAATAAGAGAACGTGTGCCTTGAACCTAAAGAAGGAAGGAAACAGTGCAGGTGGTCGCTGTTCAAAAGAATTTCTCCTCGCCACGCGCCCACCCGTTCCATTCAACGTGCCGGAGGGGAAAAACAGCGAATGTGGTCTTCTCTGCAAGATGAGTCATATTGAGGTGAAGCCCGCCTCCCTGTCGAGCTTTCTTGTTTTTTATTGTTCCATTTTCGGCCGGCGTTTGGCGCATGCACAGGCTCGCTTGTGGCTCTTGTGTTCCCGTTTACAGAAATACAAAAAAGAACTGATAGAATGGGGAAGTACTTAGACCACCATGCATGTACACGAAATTTAAGCAGAAAGTAAGCGAATTCTATGCCGTTTTGTAACAGATCTGCAATGTTCGTGGCTCCTCGTGCAAGGTGACTGGTAATGCGGTGAGAAGCGGTGTATGAAATTGAACACGAAAATAGCTCGTTCCCAAGGTGTCGCCTATCAACTTTGTCAAACTAGTTTTATCCTTCTTCGCCTCCCCCTCTTTTTTTTTATTGTAGTCACTACTAAAAACGAATAATAGGCTGCTGAAAAACACATTTTCGTTTTTTATTGCCTAATTGGGAAATTTAGAGCTTCGTATGACGCTATTTAAATGAAAGTGGCTGCATCACTGTTGTTTTGTTTTTTTTTGTTTACCAAGTACTTGTTTTTTTTTTCTTGGAGACGAACTGGGTTATCTTTAAAAATATTTACACGTGCGAGGCATGCTTTTGACAAAGTTGGCGTGTTGTCAGCACTCTTATACATGGTATGCATACCATTCTCACATTTTTTTCCTTTTTACGGAAATATAGCGCAAGTTGGGAAAAAATATCGGGAATAAACGATCCCCATCGGAGCATTGCTACAGTGTACTTTCGTTGAAAGTATCATACCATCTACTGAATTAGTTCGCCTGTTTACACTGGATACAACATCGGTGCACTAGCTGGAGTTAGCTAAACCTTGAAATATTGCTAAGCTCAACTGAACTTCGTGCTGAACCGCTAAACAAGAGAAACAAGGCATATATGGCTCTATTTGGTGAAAGGAAGTGTGCTCTTGGACGCGTATGCTTCTTGTAACCAGGTTAATTATTCACCGTTCCTTGCTTTGCTGCTTAGTGTATGCGCAGCATGTTTAGAAACGGCAGCAGACGCATAAAGGTAGTTAAAATTGGAAATAATAAGCCGCGAGTGTACGGTCTTCCATAATCGCGAGTTTTCGGGCGCTGTCGAGATTTCGGCCAGAAAATCGGCGGTGAAAGGAAGAGCAGCAAACTCTGCAGTGAATTGAGCGCTGCCACCTTTTGCACCTTTTGGACAGTATACGTAAAATGAAGCTCCTTCGCACGTTCGCCTTTCATCCAACACTTTAGAGGTGCACATTTTCACTACGTGACGCGCCTTCCTAACCCTCTTCCATCTGTTTTCAGTAACCTAACAAGTAACGGTGGAAATTGTATTGAGAAGATGTGCACTTCTCTCAGAAATTTGCTTTAGCTGGACTATAACCGAAAATGAAAAACGTAAGACTGACTTCAGAAAACACCTGCCAAGCATCACGACCAAGCTTATTTCCTGGTGATTCAATGAACAGAATGCTTGCTCTCTCTCTTGAAGAAACAAAAATGTTCACTATGAAACTCTGCGATAGAAGTTCCTTGAATGTTGTCTCATTAAACACATGCGTATCTAACTCAAAGCTGAACCTTAATCGACCCCTAGCTTGTATCGCAGTTAGGCCTGTAACTCTGAGCAGTACCAAATTACCCGAGCACAGTCTCGTCTGTGACACTTAATAGTAATGGGAACTGGCGTGAATCTCGCGAAAAAAGGGAGGGAGGGGTTGCATGTAGGTCCTGAACCTCCACTCAGGCTGAGGGGCACCCTTGAAAATGTCTCCTTTTGACATTTGTCTTTCAAACTTCATGTACCTAAACTGTCTGGCAGTTAATTACAGCGCGTGCAACTTTCTTTAATGCATGTTTATCTTGCGTGTACATGTGTCCCATACCCCTTAGCTATGTGAGACCTGAAATCGCAACTGCCGTTCGACCTGTTTGAAGAAGGCTTACTAAAACAATGAAGTCACGTGAAATGGGAACATCAACTGTTTTTTTTTATTTCATTTCGAAGCACAATATTGATTTCCATGCAAAAAAAAAAAACCTCTTTACTAAAAACGAAATGGCCATGGCCGTGGCAACATGCGTGTTCTCCCTCTCGATGCGGCTGGATTTACACCATTGGAGCACATCGGCATTGTCATCCGCCCTGGCTGTTTATCAACTCGGGATAGCCCGATCAATTATTTGGTGTGATTACTACAGTCAGCCATCAATGTAAAGGAACCTTTGAATCCACGGGCTTGCTTGGTAGAGAATATTGCCGCATGAATTCGCGTGGTTTTCGTGTGGAAGAGGACGAAGAGGTTGGGTTGGAGCAGTTTTTCTTTTTGTCCTAGCTTGACGAGCAGTTCTGCGGAAGGTTTCCTTGAGTGAGACAAGATTGGTGACAAGATTGGTGGAGGTGCTGGGTATCGATCCCAGTACCTGTATTTATTTGTATTTATTTATCCATAATGAATAATCAAGAAGGTTAGATAGAAAAATTGGCCTTGTTTACTTCTGAGGCATTTGTTTAAATCGTAATCTGCACGCTCCTCTCGATGGTAATTTTCTTTCTGTTTTTCTTACAACTATTACGTTAAAGTGAACTTGACTATGAAATACGTATGCTTCCATGTTGGTCATACTTGGGTAAAACATGTCACGAATATAGTAATCTGCACTACTCAAGCAACTGACTTATGTCTGTTCGTTTTCCATTTCAGAAGTTGAAACCCTCGTATTCAGAAACGCTCCTTAATTTGAATTTCACTTGTCAGTGCCTTCAATGCAGTGCGTTTGAAACGCGTTTGCGCTGCATGGAAAGCGGTGGCAAGTCAATTTCAAGCCAACGAGTGTTTCGGGATACGGGGTTAAATGTAGTTGCAGAATTGAGGCTGCCAATCAACAATACCTTAAGCGCATCACGCGGGGAGTCTGTTCTTCCCAATATATTTTACATTGAGACTTTTTTTAAAACGCAGCACTAATAGCGTTTAATTTTTTACTCCACGGCATTCTGTTACTGTAGCCAGCAGCTGGTTTTTCCAAGTTTCGCAGCTTTCTTGCATTGTCAAAGTGCCAGAATCAGCAAAGCCGTAGGCCAGCGAGAACAAAGGGTATCGACCGAAAAAAGAAAAGAGTTGGGCGCGCGAACCGAGCCCTGCCCTGGCGAATAACGACTCATTGGAAAATGCATGGACTGCGCTTTTCTATGGCTTTATCATACGCCACTCCTTAATTAGATAGGATGTTGGCACGCAGCCAGTGAACGCTCAACTGCGAGCGTGAAAGGAGAGAACGAATGAGAATGCGCTGGGCTGTCAGGGACTTTAGGGAGCGAGTGTAAGCATAAGACCCTCAACGTCAGAGGCAGTGCTAGAGAGGCAAGCCTGTCTCCCTGCCTGTCTCTTTTTCGTACTACGCAGTCTTTTTTTCTTGAACCACTGAATTCGTCGAGCATGTTTAGCCGAGATTTCATTTAATGAAGCTTGGGACAAAGCAGAAATGAATAAATTATAAGTAAACAGCAGGGAAACGAGGAGAAAAGCGCGCTCTATGTAGCGTGCTACCTCGTCTCATCCGCAAAGAAGCAATAGCGAGATCGTAATTCGTCTCTTTGTTGTCCTTAATACCACCCACAGAAACAAGTTCATTACCGCCCGAATTATTGATGGCAGAGCGGAGCGAAGCTGAAGAACCGATGAATGAGCGGCGTTACGGACGAAGACTAGAACAAGCCACCGCCCTCCAAGTTTTCTCGAACTCTTCGGTCAAAAACAAACCCCGCATCGCTATGCTTCAACAGAAAAGGGCGAGAGAGAGAAAAAAAAAAGTTTGCAAAAGCGAGAAAGCAAATAGGACACTTTGGTTTTTTCGATTTTCTTTCGCTCCCCTCTCCCTGTAGAATCCTCCCCACCTGAACCGCATTTCTTTTTGTTTGTTTTGTGACGTCACCGTCGATGCTGGCGGTCATTGGCCCCGTGGAGAAGGGGGAAACGAGACTATTCCCCAAACACACGGCGAGTGGGAGAGAGACGACGTTGCGTAGGGAGGTGAGGGAGGGAGTTGGGGAAAAAGGGTGGGTGGGCCACCGCCGCCTTTGACGGCTACCAGCACCACTGGAGCGGATCGACACCGGGCAGCACCTTTTCGTGGGAGACGAAGGCGTGGCGGCGGAGTATGCCACGGACAAAGCTGTTGCCACGTAAAGTGAAGCTCCGTTGAGTAAAGAACTGAGCTATGTGCGAAGCACAGCTGTGCATTGCTAGTATGAGACAATGTAAATGTACCTTTGAAAGAACGTACGTGCGCAGAAAAGACAGGAAGACAGGGAGGTAAAAATTAATTTGTGTCCAGGAACAAGACTGATAGCGAGAGAAAATCGCATACTAGTAACAAGGAGAGCATACTTTCTAAACATAATCAATTCAGTGACTCATCATCACCATCATCAGCCTGACCACGCCCACTACAGGGCAAAGGCCTCTCCCATGATCCGCCAATCAACCCGGTCTTTTGCTTTCTGCTGCCACGTTATACCTGCGATCTCTTTAATCTCATCGGTCCACCTAACTTTCTGTCTCCCCTTCATGCATTCGCCTTCTCTGGGAATCCAGCCAGTTACTCATAATGACCAGTGGCTATCCTGCGTACGCGCGACGTGCCCGGCCATGTGCATTTCTTCTTCTTGATTTCGACTGTGATATCCTTAACCTCCGTTTGTTCCCTGACCAACTCTGCTTTCTTCTTGTCTCTTAAAGTTACACCTATCATTTTCCTCTCCATCGCTCGCTGCATCGTCCCTAATTTAAGCTGAACCCTCTTTGTGAGCCTCCAGGTTTCTGCTTCGTAGGTAAATACCAGCAAGGTGAAGCTGTTACATACCTTCCTCTTGAAGGTTAGTGGCATATTACCATTCATGATTTGAGAATGCTTGCTGAATGTGATTCACCCCATCCTTGTTATTCTAGTTATTTCACTCTCGTAGTTCAGCTCCACGGTTACTACCTGTTCTAAGTAGACATATTTATTTGCAACTTCCAGCGTCTCTTCACTTATGGCACAAATGCCGTTTTCTGTCGAGACTGTTGCACATTAGTTTTGTGCTAATTAATTTTCTGACCTACTTTTCTGCTTTCCATGTTCAGTTTTGCAATCATGAGCTATAATTTGACCCCTGTGTAACTCATCTAGGCAATGTCATCAGCTAATAGCAAGTTACTAACATACTCTCCATTACTTTTACACCTAACTATTCCCAATCTAGGGTACTGAAAACCTCCTGTAAACACTCCGTGAATAGCAGTGGAGAGATCGTGTCTCCGTGCCTTGCACCCTTTTTATTGGTATTCTCTCACTTTCTTTGTGGACAACTATGACGGCTGTAAATTCTCTGTAGATTTCTTCCAGTATGTTTATGTAGGGCATCGTCGATACCCTGATTCCATAGCGCCTGCATTAAACATACGTTTGAAGTGATTGCCATAGAAGCCGTTAGCTAAAACTGCTACAGAAGCGGCGAGGGGTAAAACCTCAGTCGGCCACAGAGGATGAAAAGATGCAGCAAGACTACCTGAAGTCTTCAGTTGTTTAGACGTCATTTCTAGACGACACCCTAAGGAAAATAAAACAAAAAAAGATGAAGTGGAATATGCTTTAGAAGCGTAGACCATTGGGCTAGTTAGTGGGACATTTCTACTCTTTTTTAGGATGAAGAGCACAAGCATTGCCTGTGAATAACTACGCTGACGTAAAGGTCCGGTACTGAAACGAAATGCACTCAAAAGACATTGAAAGGAGTTGAAAGTGAGTGTCGTGCGTACACCAAGTCACGACTATATGGGCTGTCACTAGGGGTCAGTAAAACTGCAATGACATGTAAATCTTTATCACTCTTTCTTTTTTTTTTTTGCGAACAATTCTGGTCTATTCACTCAACCATGGGGACTATTTGTGCAGTTAGCGGAGCAAAACAAGCAGAATATGCAGTAGTATGCCGTCAGTTCAACGCCCCCCTCCTATAAGTTCAGCTGAATCCAAGTGATTCTTTGAACCGCGCAGCATCCTGTTCGAGTTTATATCGTACTTCACAGCTCGATTCCTCGTGTCATATATCGTAAAACCTGCGTGACGAAGAGAGAATGATTGTGGAACGTTACATGATCATTAGCGGTGTTCAACGACTGATTTGCCACTGACCTAATCATCATATACAAATAGATACCGGACGGGAAGAAAGCACAAATATTTGCACACCGCAACACATTCAGCGTACTTTTTCGCATTCTCCCTCGCCTATTTTCTCGCCCCCCCCCTTTTTTTTTCTTATAGTGCATTCGCTGCCAAACGTACCGAAGACACAAACAGCTAGACAGATCCCAAGAAGCAGATTGGCGAAGATTGCAAACCAGAGTCTTTTCAAATCCAGTACATGCACCTGAACAGTGTAAATTCCAAGACAATACCGACAAACAGGCTGTATTCTCTGTAAGCACGAACACGCAAATATAGAACATATTCTATGGCAATGCACACAGGTCACAGTAGTAAACCGAGAGGACAGCATAAAATTGGACCTTCTCGACGAGCGTTGGCTAAGTGCGCTGGCTAGCTCAGATCTGCACGACCAACTGTGCACGGGCAATCCAGCGGGCCCGGTCAGCGGGTGGAAAGGCTACACCTCACCGCACGAAACGTCGGGGTGGCCTGAGCCCAGGCCGCGGTAACCCTGCAGGGTTTCTTTTTTTGCTTTTTTTTCTTCGATAAAGTTTTTATACGTTCGTTCGTCCGTCCCTCTGAAGACGCTCAGCATGGTCAGTGAAGATCCACGGAGTGCCACTCCTCGTGTCAATGTGGCGCCATTCAGCCTTGAGCGAAAGAAGTAAAACGAGGGAGCGGGAAGGAATCGATCCCGTTTGGGGCACTGCGCAGATTTCCTGGAAAGACCGTTTTGCCGCCCCGGGAAGGGCCGTTGGCTTGTGGGGTAGCGAGACGCACACAGGAGGCAGGTTTGCAAAACTCCACGAGGAGGAGAACGAGGAAATATTAAGAGAACGATTCAATTAAACAAAACTAAAGCTTTACCGATTTTGCTGGGTGCAGACGATGCAAGTTGATTGTTTCTTGAGTCGCAGCCACGTTTCCCTCGACTCGAAGAATGGCGAAACGCCAACTTCACTGCTGTCGAAACGGTCGTGTTGCGCGGGTTGCACAAACGATGCATAAGTATTATGTAAAGTTATGAGACGGAGTCGCCTATACGTTCAGTAGTTGCCCTTGTCTGCTGCTTTGTTGGTGAAATAATTTGTCATTGTCACTGTCTACAAATTATGAATGGAAATAATTCACGTATAAGAGGCTGTTGTTAAGTTCAGTTTTTTTTTGGAGTGACGTTCGTGGCCATCGTGTTTTTATTCGGCATTTGACGGCCGATACTTTTCTCACTAATAAAAGAAAGAGCTTGTATAGATTCATTTGGTATTACTCTTTTACCGTTCATATATATATATATATATATATATATATATATATATATATATATATATATATATATATATATATATATATATATATATATATATATATATTGGAAGCGTCGTTTTGCAAGCGTCTCTGCTCTTCGCGAGAAGGCAAATCTGAAAACACTCGCTCATCGTAGAATAGTCTCTCGATTAAAATTCATCTATCAATTGTAGCATGGTCACTTCAAAATTCCAACAAATCGCTACATAACCAACCCGTCCGTGCGCTTTGACCGTATTCATCATAATAAAACAGTTAGACAACCATTCAGTCATCTGAACGTTCATCAGTACTCATTATTTCCTCATGCTCTTTCATTGTGGAACAAGTTACCTTAGGAGGTCGTTAAAGCGGACACGACACAATCGTTCACCTATCTCGTCAATGACCTAACACTTGATTTTTAATATGCAATATATTATGTTCCTCATTAGTGCTGAGATTTTTTTGTATTTCGGTATGAATGGCTTTATTGCTATGCATTATTTATATTCTCACTGATATTGAGAATTTCCTTATTTTTGTACCAAGTATTGTATTTTCTTATATTTTATATTCTGTTTCGTCACTGACATTTGTTACCCACTCTTGCTTGGGCCCGAACAGGGCCTGCAGTATTTGTAAATAAATAAAATAAATATATATATAACGCGTTCGATGCTCGAACGAGTTATTCGACGGTCGTAGGTTCGATTCCTGCTCACGCTGGTTATTTCTTTACCCACTTTTGTTTCTTCTTATTTACAGTTCATTTGTTCTAATAACTTTCCCTATACATTCCTTGACCTTATTGTCTGTTAGATTTCATTACATATATATATATATATATATATATATATATATATATATATATATATATATATATATATATATATATATGTATGTGTGTGTGTGTGTGTGTGTGTGTGTGTGTGTGTGTGTGTGCTGTTTATTGAGCAAAAATGAATTCCAAATGGGAGAAAAAACAGCCAGACATGCAGCTATTTTTATCTGCACCAGTCGTAAAAGAAAGTTCGTTTCCTTTCCTTCTCGTTTTGTGCTTCCCGTACCTTGAGCTTTTTGTGTCCATCGCACTTATTGAGGGCGTGCAGTACTTCCGCTTCAGGCGTAAACAAGCCGAGCCTCACTCTTGAAAATGCAAGCGAGAAAGTAAGCGTAGACGGTCGAGTTACCACTACATGATAGCACGACTGACGCGTTACCGTAATTTCCGCATAGCACTTGGCGATCTGCGGAGTTTTCCCTTTTTTTCCTTTCGCTTGGCCGCCAGCTTCCCACTTTTTGCTTTTTCTTCCCTCTTGCTCCTTCGCGTCCACCCTCGGTCCCCCGGTCGCGGAGTCATTTCGCGGTCATCCCGTCGATGCCCGGGCCTTCACCTCGAAAGTTCAAAGTCCTCTCCACCGGGGACAATGCGTCAGGACACGATCTTGGGGAATCGGTGGTACCTAGTTTGCGGGCTCCACTTGTCCCTAGTGTGATCCCATTTTACCCCAGGACTCCGACCTAGCGCCAAGCGCAGCCTCGTGTTCTGGCCCCGCCACGGTGGTCTAGTGGCTAAGGTACTCGGCTGCTGACCCGCAGGTCATGGGATCGAATCCCGGCTGTGGCGGCTGCATTTCCGATGGAGGCGGAAATGTTGTAGGCCCGTGTACTCAGATTTGGATGCACGTTAAAGAACCCCAGGTGGTCGAAATTTCCGGAGCCCTCCACTATGGCGTCTCTCATAATCATATGGTGGTTTTGGGACGTTAAACCCTACATATCACACATCAATCAAGCCTCGTGTTCTGACATGATAACATCGCGAAAAAAAAGAAAAAAAAGAAGGGGAACACTAATACCTCAGTCGAGTGGGAGGCGCCTGTTTTTCTGATTCTTTTTTTACTAACTTACAAGTGTTGAAAAGGGGGAGGGGTTAAGTGCCATTCGCTTTTGATCTTGGAGGCTTGTGTAACACGTGGAGGTTTAGGCCAGATATTCAGTGCACAGGAAAAGAAAAAGAAAAATCTGGCGCTCGAAGGAGGGGAGAGTGATGTTTCAGTGTGCGAATGTGTTCATTACTCCCACTGTGGTACCCTCGTGGTTCCAGTTTCATTGCGATTACGGAACTGAAGAAAAATTTGCTAACTCTCATAAAATTTTGCTGGTAGTCTCAATTTTCATCTGTTTTTCCACGGCTTAACTGGAATGTTTTCTTTATTTTTTAATTATTTTTCTAATGTTTGCTTTCACCAGGAGTGAATGCTCAGTGGGAAGGGCACCGGTTTGATTCTTGTCCACGGCGGCTGCAGTTTCAAAGAGGCGAAATGCACTCATACCTTTTTACTCAGATTTACGTGCTCTCTTAGGAACCGCAGGTGACCTACATTAATCCGGGGTGATGTCTCGTAATCACATTGTGATTTTGGCTCGTAAAACACCGCAAATTATTTTTAACAGCTTCGTTTCAACAGATATAATTTTAGCTTTTATCTTGAGTTGAGTCAGGCGTGCCACAGTTGGCCCACTTTTGGCCCCTATCTCCTTTTATGTGTATGAATAATTTGTCTACTTGTATTTGTATACCAGTTTGTATAGATAGTTTATTCAAACGCTGACGAATGAAAAGTTTATTGGGCGATTTTTAAAAATTGTGACATACGTACGTGCTCCTCAACAAGACTAAAGTGCAACTTCTAAGCAGTGGCGCAGCCAGAATCAAGATAGCACACCACGCCACAGTCCCCCCCCCCCCCCCCCAAAAAAAAAGATCGTCATGGCATAGAGTGAAAAATTACCATTTCAAAGAGGTGTCTCAGCCCCCCTCTTAACACCCCCTAATCAAATTAGTGCCCCCCGACGAAAACATTTCTGTCTACGCCCCTGCTTCAGGGTACAATAAATGCTTAATCGACTTAAATGTGAACAACTTAAGTGCCAACTAATGCGTGTATCTCGCCAAACCGTAATCGCATTTTCATTTTTCTAGAGAATTCCTGGGTAGAATCCGGGATGTTTTATATCGATACTTAGGATTGACGATTAAAATGACATTAACTTGGAAGCAACATATGCGTGTAATCAATAAGTGGCGAGACTAGCCGCAGGCTTGGGTACCTGAGAAGAAAGCTTAGCCATGCTCTGATGTCACTGAATTTGTGCAAGTTGCGTGCAAAACTTCTTGCGTTTGTTCTAAACGCGAGGATATGTGCTGCCTTCATTTAACCATGATTATACCTGCAACACGCACTTGAATTAATGGCAGTTCCCTTTCGATTATCTCTGAGTACACAACCGTGTGACCTGTGCTACAGCAGTAGGAAGGTATATAGGTAAGGCGAAGAAGGAAGGGCTGTAATGTCAACCAGTCGTGGGCGTCCGTTTTTCTACCCTGCTAACTGGGAAAGTTTGCTGATGCTTCAGTGATCTGGATGCCCCACCGTGGTGGTTTAGTGGCTAAGGTACTCGGCTGCTGATCCGCAGGTCGCGGGATCAAATCCCGGCTGCGGCGGCTGCATTTCGGATGGAGGCGGAAATGTTGTAGGCCCGTGCACTCAGATTTGGGTGCACGTTAAAGAACTCCAGGTGGTCGATATTTCCTGAGCCCTTCACTACGGCGTCTCTCATAATCATATGTTGGTTTTGAGACGTTAAACCCCACATATCAATCAATCAGTCTCCTGAACCCTGGATAAGGTGATTTCATATCTCTTTTTGCATTATAATGATATTTTCTTTTTGATTATGTCAGTTTCGCATAACTTATTACGATCTATTTTTTGCGTGGCGAATTTCTTCCAAATCGTATACCTCTCGAAATTCCCTTATCGTACACCGCCTCGACAACAATATCAAATTCTTTCAACTCTAAATATGCGAGCTTAACCCTGTAAACAGTCCTTGTGAATACATGTGATCACTGGTTTTAACTATACGCACGTTTTTGAGCTCTGTCAGTGGCACGCAAAACCATAAATGTTTACTGATTAACTCCTTATGTTCGTCTATTGAATGGAATAATGGTCACAGAGGTGCTAAGAATCCATGAATTTGACGCTTGTATCTCGAAACGCGCTGCTTACCGCTAACGTTTTGTTACGTAAATAAAGCACGCTACTTCATCGTTTATTTGCCTTACCGCGGTGTGCCCCACATTTCGGACAGCACTATCTTCGTGTTTGTAGGCACTGCGACGCTTTTCTTAGTTTCGTTGTGTACCACTCGCCCAGTTAATTAAGATGATTTCGTTTCCACTAATCGGTGGTTTATCTTTCATTTATGCTTTCGTGTGTTTGATTATACCGTTCCTTCAATGCTTTCAAGGATCAAACACACCACTTAAACAGACAGATGTATTGATAATGCGTTTTAATTTCGCTTTCAATTTCTTGTTATTGTACAATGTTATTATACTGCCATATATGTTTGGTTTTCGTTTTTTTGTATAACAGGTTTTTTTTTTTTGCCACGTGTTTTGCAGCGTATTGAAATTGTTGTTATTCCACTCGTACTTATAACGCCTTGTGAGGTAGTATGCAAACCAGATAGAGCACGCAAGCAAACAGATAGATAGATAGATAGATAGATAGATAGATAGATAGATAGATAGATAGATAGATAGATAGATAGATAGATAGATAGATAGATAGATAGATAGATAGATTCTGGACAAAGTGCTTTCGTTACAATGGAAATTCACAATGCCCCTGTTCATCATCCTTTTCACCTTTTCATTATTACTTGAGCTGGTTTACCACAATCAGTGACCAGTGTGTTACCCACAAGTGAATATATATTAAGTGAGCACGTGTGATCAAGATGTGACAAAACCGGGAGGAATCGTAAAGGCTTCGGACGAAACTCAGGGACTCTGCACCTCGGCACCACCGGCGCGCTCTACACCTTGACGCGTGATACGAGCCAGCGCTGACAGATGGCGCCACCACATAGAAAATGCCTGCTTTTCGGGAGGTTTCGCAATGTTGCTGTCGACACCGCGTTGTCTGTGTAGTTGCCAAGGGGTAAAAAAAAAAAAAAAGGAAAACCTGGCCATTTCTTACATAAGCAGTTACGTTATGTCCTTACGTAATCGAGGAACTACTGCGTGATCCATCGAGAGATCTGTGTAACGGCGCGCTTCATGGCGGGGCTATTATATTTCACCACATCACAAGTATTGCGTTCGTAAGCGAAGTTATACGAGCCGGTTAAACGATTGAAGGTATCAGTAGTCAATCCCAGTGGCATGGGAGCCTGATCGTTATGCTCTTGCACGATTTTTAGCATTGCAGACGCTCATGAGACCTGGAGGTAACTTTAGAACTAGCCGCTGCCGGTTATGCGTGTGCATTTTGCATCGCTGCCGGGCATGCGACATATTTCTTTAGACAATTATGATAGCTTAACTATAAGGCAGGTTGATCACGTTTCGGAAACTCTAGGGTGCTTACACCGTCTGTAGCATCAAATATTCTACTGGGGCCGCACAGAGCAGCGGCCTGTTGCGATGTGGACACCGCGTAACATGTCGCCTGTATAAAAGAAACGGCCCGTGCAATGAGCACCAAGACCTGTTTTTCTGAATGATAAAGGGCCTTTCCAGCGTTAAGCGGCGAAGTCAAGGTCAGAAGCTACCAGCGGCCGCACCGAGATACGGTCGGTCGGCAAGGGTGTTGACACTCCGGGGAGTTCACCCGTACGGTCGTTGCACCGGCTTCATTCGTTCCGCAGCGGCGAAAAGCAAACAAAGATAACGTTCTACAAATATCGTGGCGATATTATTGCATCCATTTCGCTGCACTACAACGGTTCACAGAGCCCATTTCGGCAGAAGTTTCGCGCACATTAGCGCGCGCGCGCAGCATTTTTTTTTTTTTTTTTTTCCAAGCCGCGCCGGTAGCAACCGCCGTTTGGGTGCCCTGCCGCCGCGCCCGACGCGGGCTGTCATCTTCAAACATGGCGGTTCCGAGCAGACGCACATGTGCATCGGCAGCGTGAAAACGTGCGGATTTCTTCGGTACGGCCAAGTGAGTAACTCTCGTCCACATTTTTGCGAAGAGTGGCAGCGTCGGCACCATCGCCGGGTCTGATTGTCACGCGCCGGCAGAGCGATTGGGACGCGTCGCGAGCCGTCCGCGCCGCACGCCAGACTCCGGCGTGTGCCCGCCCTTTGTCAGTTCCTCTGGTAGCGTCGTTTCGCCGCCAATATGGCGTGCGTCGGCGCCGTAACTAGGACTTTTAAAAAGCGGCCGCATTTCCGCCGTGTTTTTTGTCTCGGCGTTGGCTCGTTGCGGTACGACGAAGTTCGGTCTGCGACGACCAGCGTCGTTAGCGGCGGCATTGCTGGCCGCGCGCCCGATTTGTGACGGCGCGCGGCGGCGTCTGACAACAATCTCTCTCCACTACGTTTTTTTCCCCTTGCCGGTCGCTGTTCGTATGTCGTCACCGACGAAGCTGTTTCATTTCCAGGCACTGCGGTTGTTGACACTTGGCACGGTTCGCGAACTAATCCCGCGCATCCTTCCTTGCCGCGCCGACGGAGCAACCCCGCGCGGCACCATTGTTCGCCGGCCACTGCAGTGCCTACTGGGTGCGTAGTTTTCCAGATGTTGCCCCGCCAAAGACAGCCGAGACCCCCTTTTTGCTGTCTCTTTTAGAGACTTCGACCGATTGCTGCTGCAGCTTGGCTCACCTGTATCGTTCGTTTCTTCCGTCTACGTATAAACGGCGCTGATCGTACTCAAAGGGCCGATCACCGCGGTGTTACTACTGTACCGCGTTGGTGCTGCACACATGCATGCAGGTTCGCCTTACCGCCAGCGACTGCGAAGTTTGGGCCGCCGTTTCGCCCAGAGTTTCTTTGCCGTTCAAGAAAGAGCGCGGCTTCACAACATCTGACGCAGTCGTGTCATGTGGTAACCTGTCAGCTCATGCGCAGCACATGCTCTTGCGCGCACTGTTTACGTTGGTATTGCGCTCGAGGTCGGCAGACAGCCTGCAACTCACTTTCAGCCCTTTTGCGCATTAGGAAATCAGTTTTGTTTATCACATGCAGGAAGGTGTTCTCGATTTTCTCTTGCCCGTATTTCGTACGCTGGCACGTGACAAAAAACGGAGCCGGAGCTGCTGCGGTGTTAATGCGCGATCCATTATTTTCGTGAATCGGCCTCTGGTGCGTGAATTGTTACATAAGGTGTGCAATCGCCCTTGTCCTTGACAATAACACTTTATCAACCGTAAGGGCGCACTAAGGTCGTATGCTATTTTTCGGGCGCGATGGTAGTCAAGATCTCTTAAAAGAGTGCGCACAACAATAGCCTCTGGGCTATCTGCCTTCATTCCAACGTGCATTGCGTCGCGGATGCTCGATAGTGCTCTTTCAACAGAGCTATCGTCCCTAAGGTCATAAATGCGGATCCATCAACCACAGTGGGAGTAACGAACACATTGCGGATCCAGCAACACAGATTTTCATGCATAAATGAAAAGTGCGACCTATTCTGGACCTGTTGCATTAATGCGAGACCTATTGCACAAGCACTCTTTGTGGCCTTTGGTTACCATGCGTAAGCATGTTTTGTAACCCTTCCCACGTCATGACCGCCTCATTGCCCCAGAAGTGACATTTCTGGGAGGCTTGTTTTATAACACCGTGAACTGCACAGTAGTGAAATGCATTGTTCGGGTACAGCTATGTAGCTGACCATCGATTTTTGTTATTTAGGACAACTATTTCAGATTGCTATAATTCTAGTTTCTATGTAGACATAGCATGAATGCAGCATGTTGTGGACACACTGCATTAACATTTTGAGTTCAGTTTTATTAAAGTTTGTTAGGTTATGTAGACAGTGTTCACCTTGTTACAGTTTATGAGGTATGGCCATTTATTTGGTCAGCATTGCAAAATGTTCTATGACTGGGACGAAAATTCGTTATAAAATAAATTTATAGAGGGAAAGAGTGCAAGAATGGGAAAGGTGGGGATGGCAACCAAAAAAGTGTCTTGTTCCCTGCCCTACGCTGGCTGTTCGGGAATATTATTTAATGCATCACCATCCAGTTAGGCAGGTGGGGACATTAGATATTTTTGCTTTCTTTAACTGAGTGAAACTGGCACATTTCTGTTTTATTATTGAAAAGTTCTTGAGTTCGGAGCAAGCTTTTGTACCGGGGAATAGCTATACGAAAAATAAGTTGCACTGTTAAGGGACGAAACTTCCCCAAGTCAGCAAAGCCAGTTTTTGTCTGAACATGAAACATTTATATTCACTTTGCAGCATCCTTCAAAGTTATGTTTTTGATTTTTGCATCATAGTACACCATTCGCAGATAAAAATCCTTAAAAACAAAACAACTTCCAGAGTTAGCAAGAAGCTTTTGTTCAGTAGACAGATACGGTGGTACAGCTGCTGCTAAAGAAGATTATGTGCGATTGATGAGAGCAGCGAAATTATTGCTCGTATAAAAAAATGTGGGCCAAGTAGAAATATGGCCTACTTTATGTTGGCTGATGCTGCTTGAACACGTACATCATGACTGCCACTAGCATGTTGGCATTCTATAGCCAAATGTCACATGTTGAGATTTTCCCACTCTTGTCTTTAGTGCATGTGTTAATGTGTTAGCTGCATTGTATGTAACATTAATTCATCATAACTTGAAGTAAAACTGTTCAAATTCTGTATTTCTTGTGAGTACACACGCTGTTTTATGAAAATCTTTTTTAACCATTCGGCTTTGAACCGCCGAACATAACTCGCATAGGGGCACGATTTGCAGTTTTGTTTACCTGTAGCTTTGAATAATTGCACCATTTGGCGAGGGTCGTTGTGGAGCTTGGCATGTTGTGCATTGTGGCATACTGACTTCCGCAAAACATGAGCCGTATCTTTGTTGGGTGTAATGAAAAACAAGGTGTCTTTACATACTGGATGCATTGTGGCAATTCAACAGGTCTGTTAGTCTTTGACTGAGAACTTTAGTATCGTTACAATATTACAAATACCCAAGGAAACAATGTGGCTCTAATGGCCTGCGATATCGATTGTAGCGAATATTTGAAACTTCTAAAAGTTAAGCTCAGTTATGATACAATAGCTTGGAGGGTTAAAGGGGCCCTGCAGCACTTTTCAAGGATGGTCAGGAAACACTGCCGATCAATAGTCAAGGCTCCCGAGAACATGCGAGACAAACGTTACAGCGCAGCACAGCACAAATCTGAGAGTCTGCTAGGAAGTGCTTCGTCTACTTTCTGGAAATTCTGTCATATTCACAAAATGACCATATTATGAGGACAAACTCCACAGAAAGTGGCTCATTTGAGCACAGTGTGCTGCGTAGTTGTCGTGGCCACTGTGGGACGCTGCCACGTGCACGCGTGCATGCTTGCGAACTCGCTGAAAGCAAGTTGGTGTACGACGAAAAAAGGGCAAGAGTGTGCTCGAGGTCATGATGCGCGCTGACCTTGAGATTCATCTTTTTTTTCCCCTTGTCATCGCTGTCCCTGCGTAGGCTTTGGCGGGCTAACTAGCACGAAAGAAGTAAGAGAGAGCACTTGAAGCGTGTGAGCAAAATCCCTTTAACTCCGCTCATACTTCATTGATTCTGGAACTTTTTGCAGCAGTCGATTCGTGAGTTCGATTATTACTTATAAAAGTGTTGCGCTGTCTTTACTGTAACAGAACGTGTGCTGGTTTGCTGCTGGTGTATATTTTCAGCAATGGGGTAATTATGAACATGATGTCATCTTAAATCATTTTATTTATCAAGAGTACTCATCGAATAGAAGAGCATGTGTCTCTAATTATAGTTAGAAGTACCGCAACATGTTATCAGCGTTTGTCAGCAGTGTCGTTGTGTATACTGACATACTGGACGGGCTTGAACTCTGTAATAATTATAACTCCTTTTACTCAACAAGCTAAATGGGTCTTGTCTGGCGAGCTTGGTAATTATTGAGCAGATAGCCAAAGTTCGTGAGAAAACCTAGATAATTGACCGAACGATGGTTACCTTCCAGCAGTCTTGTGCACTTCATAAGAACCTGAGGCCTGGTAATTTTGGTAGCTCAATGCAATACCATACTTTGACTCCTCTTTGCCTACAAGGCAACGAGTATGTCTTTTTCAGCCATTTGAACATGTTGTCAGTGGCTTTCAGTTTCAGCATCTTTACGTTAAACATTCATGCATTTTCAGTGACCTTGCAACCTGAAAAGAAGAGACACTTTATATTGTCATTTTGGATAGGTCACAACATAACAGCAACATGATATAATAGTGTTCTATGAACATAATTCATGGTAACTTTCATAGGCTTTTCCCAGGGTTTTCACAGCGGTATACAGCAGTTTTATGCATTGTGTTTTCACTTTTGGTTTTTATATTGTTTTGTTTTTCAAAAGTATGACCTTTCAGACATGAAATGTGGCATTGTTCTTGATTTCTGTCGGGTAAAGGCAACTTGAGATTAGGGTGCCTGAATGGTTTCCCTCGCCCGCCGCTCCTTGCAGGGTGGGGACATTGTTTGACGGGGTGCTCGCCGCCGCGACCGGTTTTTCCTGACGGCCGCCGCCATTGCAGATCTCACTTCGCATAGCGACGGGAGCAAAGAAGGAGCTGTGGCCGCTCTGTCATATACTTTTTTAGGGAAATGACTGGGTGCTGCGTGCCCATGTGCACGAACAACTCCAGAAATGGTTGGAAACTCTACCATTTTCCATTTTCCGATTTCGTGTGAAGAGCATTTCAGGGGCATCATAAGTTGGAGTGAGGGCTTGCTGCGCTTAAGGTCCCCGTTGAAGGCCGTGACCGATTATTTGAACGAGATGGTGCGCCCTTGCGTAAAGACTTGCTCCGAGCACAGTGACGCCGTAGCAAAACTCCTTATTGCGAATTATGCAAGACTGAGGCTTCGCGTGCATTTGCGCCACGTTAGTTCAAACGGCGTCAATGAACACGGAAGCAAGACGTGCGCTGGGGTAAGCCTTCCGTGACCAGCCGAACTGGACCAGTCACTTATAAATTTTATTATTTTTTCTTTCAGAACACTTATTGTTTGATTAAAATATTTTGAGTTCATTGTGAACTGGCTAACCTCCCTGTCCTTTCTTCATCCTCCTCCTTAAGTTCATAGACATTTTTCTTATTTGTTATACAATATCACATTCTTAGATAAAAACAGCGTTGTGATCTTTAAGCTGACTAAGGTTGTGATCTTTGGAGAATGTTTATGGTAAGTTAATATTATTGCGGTCGAAGCAATACCGACACAGCGTCACAGAGGCAGAATACGAGAGTGATACTTCTCGGATAATTAGATTGCTCGCTTACATATATCTATGGAAAGTAGAAAAACTGAACAGGTATAGGGCATCAAAATCGTTATTACTGCATTTCATCTTGTATTTTCCAATAACTTAGTAAGATTTTTTTCTCAGTGGTCACATAAAAACGAGAGATTCAATTGATGTTTACGCTGTTTCACTATCTCAACCAGCTATAACAGAAAAATAGCTGTGTAACAAATCTGAATCTCATTCCCGCAAGATTATTCAGAGCTGCGAGGGCACGCAAGGCGGGGGAAAAAGCAGGATGAAGTAAGTTCAACGCGTACAATGCGAGCACTACTGAGTGGCTGGCACGCTGCACAGCCACTGAGGAGTGCGGTGAGTTTAGGTAACAGGAAAAGGCGTGCGCTTCATGAATTAATGTAGATTTATCCTGCAAACAGTCTCCAATGACAGACGCACATATTCAGACTGCTTTTTTATAGCGCGAAATACCATTTCTCGCACTAAACTCTTCTCAAACTCTCCTCATACGCGCGCGCAGGCAGTGTGTTTCGTTGGGGTGAGATATGTAATGGCGGACGCTCTAGCAGACGACGCGGTTGTCCCCACCCTGTACGGAGCGGCGGGCGAGGGAAACCATTCAGGCACCCTACTTGAGATGGCACTGTGGGCAAGCGTACTGACTGGGCACTTTTTCATGTTTTGCGCTTGACTGGTGGTCAGTATGAAAGCTCTCCCATCTTATCAATGGGTTCAGCCTACGGTGCACAGTGGAGGATAAGACCAGCATAGAATTGAACATAACTCATCAACATAGAATATGGTCCCCATTACAGAGCTGAATGGAAAGTGGATAGAATTATTTATATAGGAGGGGGGGGGGTAAATGCTGAAGACAAGCAGCAGCATCAAGGTTTCTTGTTCTGTGAATACTATAACACAGTTATTTCCTGACCTGCTGCAAGACATACTCTTGTGGTGTGATGACTACATATGTCAGTGCACTGACATATGTAGAAACACTTCAGGGACTACTTCTCCGCTCAGTATATTTTCACCCATTGTATAAATATGAATGTTGTATAGAGACACCATCATATTTATTTATTTTATTTTATTTATTTATTTATTATACCTCAAAGGCCCCTAAAGAAGGGGTTTTACATGAGGGGTGAGCGTATCTGCAACAACAGTTCTTCTATGATATGTTTAACATGCTTGGGTCCGATTGAAGTACTGCTTTGGTGTGAAGGTCATTCCAGTCTCTTGATGTCAGGTTGAAGGAGGAGGATGCATGGGAGACAGTGTGAGCGTTAGGGGGTTATACGGGCTTTTCGTGGTTGGTCCAGCTTGAGTGGCGATGAGCGGGAAAAATGAGGTCGACTGTGGGTGATTTGTGAAAAAACTTGTGAAAGAGAGAAAGGCTGGGAAGGTTTGCTTGTGATTTGAGTTTCGATGAACTAGAGTTGCAGGTATAGTGCGAAAAATGAAACGTACGGCACGGCTCTGCACTGATACAATCATGGTGATTTGGTTATGCTGGTATGGGTCCCACGGGGCACATGCTTATTCGAGTTTCGGCCTGACTAACGAGCGGTAGGTTAGAAGTTTGACTGAGGGTGCCTGACTAACGAGCAGTAGGTTAGAAGTTTGACTAAGGGTGGTGCTAATCAGATATTATGCCACAAGAAACCGGGAACAAGATTAAAAGAATTTGTTATGCTGGTTATATGGGTGTGCCATGATAGGCCAGAAAAGAGATTAATACTTAAATACTTGTAGGTGTTAACAGCAGATATTGAAGAGTCGCATATGATATAATCGCGAGCAGGTATGAGGAGAGAAGATTTTGATGCGTTTAATCACATGAGCCACATGTGACACCAATCTTCAATTTTCCTGAGGTCAGATTGTCAGGACAAAACATCAATGCTATTGTTAATAGTCCGGTTTGGCACCTAATCGTCTGCAAACAATTGAATTCTGGAAGAAATCTTGGTTGGAAGATCGTTAATGTAAATGAGCAAGAGCAGGGGCCTGAGGACTGTGCCCTGGGGAACCCCAAATGTAACGGGTGCGAGAGAAGGGGAGTGTTCGTTGACGTATACGAATTGTTGACGGTTGCTCAGAAAATCGCGTATCCATTGAAAAACAAGATAATGAAGGTTCAGGCGTGACAGTTTTAGGAATAGACGGTTGTGGGGCACTTTATTGAAAGATTTTTCAAAGTCCAAAACTAGCGGGTCGACGGGGGTGTTGGTATCAAGCCTAGAACTGATGTCGTTAATGAAGAGAACCAGTTGAGTGCCACAGGAAAGGCCCTTCTGGAAGCCATGCTGGTTGGGATGAAAGAAGTTGACAGAGCTAAGAAATTTCGCGATATGTGAATGAAGAATGTGCTCCATTAATTTTGAACATACACTCGTTAGTGACATGAGATGATAGTTTCTCGATGATGCTGGATTACCTCTTTTGGGCACTGGGATGACCTTCCCCACCTTCCAATCCCTGTGGTAGGGTACTAGTGGAAAGTGATTGCTGGAATATGCAAGAAAGAATGACACTGGTAATGTGCTTTGTGCTTTTTAGTATTTTAGCGTTGATGTCGTCTATGCCAGCTGATGATGTCAACTATAGGCTATCGATCAAAGCAGAGATACCAGTAGCCTTAAAGGCGATATCGTGCGTTACGGGAAATTCAAATGGAGACAAGTAAGGCAAATTGCTATCAAGTTCATTGGTGAAAACTGAGCTGAAAGCATTGTTCAATACACGTGCAGTGTCATCTGGTGGGATGCGTTGATTATGTTCATCACACAGTGACATAGTTTTAGATGTGCTTGGATTAATAAATTTCCAGAATTGCTTGGTGTTAGTGTTTAGCATGTTTGATAACGTTGAAGCAAAGAAGTTGCATTTGGATTTTGCGGCAAGTGAATCGAACAGTTTTTCGGGGGCGCGGTACTTTTTCCAAGCATCCACTGTGCTTAATAATTCGGCAGAGCGGTAATGTCATTTCTTTTTGTTTTTTAGATGCTTCAGTGCTACACTAAACCATGGTGTCTGTGTTCGTTCTGTTACTGTTATAGTGGGGATGCAAGTATGAATGAGATCATGTACTTTGTTTTTGAAAAGGCACCAGTTAGTGTCAACCGATGGTTGTGAGAAGTCTTCGTAAAACCAACTATAAAAAGCTGCAAGTTTCTCACTAATGGCTATGTTGCCTGTATCAGAAAGTGTTCGTTTTTTCTTATACTTTTTGATCGTGGCGTGTGAAACTGTAGTGTGGCATTTATTATAACGTGGTCGCTCAGCCCAGCCTAGTTGGTGACGTATAAAACAGTTTCTGGGTGCGACATTTGTACTTGATGAGTGATCAGTTTCTCTCGTAGAAGTGCAAACGAGTTGTGAAAGTCCTAATGTTAAGCAGGAATTTACTAACTCACTTTCCGCTCTACATTTGGACAAAGTTAAAGACAGATCAGACCAGGTTATTTTGGGAAAGTTGAAATCTCCAAGAAGCATAATTGGAACATTGGAATAAGAACCATAACGCAAATTCAAAGCATCATGATAATCAGCAACAAACGACCGGTCTGCGTCAGGTGGGCGGTAACACCAATAATGTCAAGGGGAAATGCTTTGCAGGATACAAACAGTACTTCTCAACTACTGGAAATTTCTGTAATGTTGCATAACAGTCTCCTGCGAGCGGCTATAACACACCACCGCCCCGCCTACAGATTCGGTCGCAACGAAAGACATCAAAACCAGGGAAATAGATTGCCAACTCGGCATCAGAGATTGACTCATTCAACCAAGTTTTGGTTAGCACGACGAAATCACATTCGGTAGTTTCTATTATGTGTAGTATTTGGTCTTGTTAGGTATGAGACTTCTGATATTGGTGTAAATGAGTTGAACAGGACAAGTGTTAGCAGGAGAACATAAAGGAGTGCACGGCCTCCGTGATACCAGAATGTGCTCGGAACGCGGCAGATCGCGGCATGAACTCGAGGCTAGCTATGATAGCCGTGGGTATATGCATGTCATGCATGTACATTAAGCTGTGTGCCCCCCCCTCCCCACCCCTATGCTTTTCTTTTAAAATATTTCTGGCTGTGTAGTTGTTAAGAATCTTATACCTAGAAAAAATGAAAGTTGCCGATTTTTTAAATATTATAATGTCTCTAAATGATACTGTTTAACGTACTACCAATGGACGTGGCCTTTTCAAGTTGTTTTTATTGTGGTGGAAACACTTTTGATTTACTGTTACCTGCTGTTTGTTTGTTTGTTTGTTTATTAATACTGTCAACCCCAGCTGGGGTTTTTACAGGAGTGGAAAACAAATGAAAGAAATGGTCATGAAATACGTTACGTGTTTATGCAAAGTTGGGGTGGTCTGAAAAGAAATGATCATAAATTTTTGAACGACAAGGTGGGATTAACACAGATGTGCCATAAACAACCAGATGTGCCATATTGGGGGTAGTAAAAAAAAGTACACTTGAGAGTTTCTTATGGTTGTCTCCTTGTTGCATTTTAATTTAGTCATTTTAGTATAAATGCTGCTTAGCTTACAAAGTGAGATTGATTGGTCAATGGCTATAGGAAATGTTGGAAGTCAGTGTACAGTTAATGCTACTAAGTTTTAATGCCACTCGCTTAAGTTGCAGTATAGAAATGACAGTAAGAAGGAAGGCATGTCATGCATATAAATATAGAAATCATACTAGATTAGGGTATGCATTTCTGAAAGATAGCAAGTTAGTCTTGCTATGTTATGTGCTTTAATTAAGTGGGAAAGGTAATGAAAACAGGAGATGGCTTGATCAGCTACCCTAAATATCCCAACACTTGCTTCCTGCTGTGTGTCATGGATATTTATAATGCCTACTTTGAGATTGTTACCCAATTGCATATGAAGAGTGCTGACACGATTTGAAGTCGTCACAAAAAAGACATATTTCATTTTCTTGGTATGCAGTGTCAACACTCTCCACACACCGGAGTCAGACAACACGCATAAAACATTTTATTTTGATATTAAAGTTTTCATTGCTGAGCGTCTGCAAGCCAGCTCCACTGCAATATACATTAACTGGACGACTCAAGACAGCTCCTGAGCTTGCGAACTCTGCACCCTCCATGCGGTTTATACCGCAGGAAATTGCTATCGGTGTCACTGCATGACTCATCATTGTTTACAAGCACCACGAGCAGATGACAGATTTTCCGTTAGTATGTCGGTCTTCCTGTAATGTCACACTGCTATGACAAATCACTGAGAAGCTGATCTCTTCTAATCGAAACCAAAAGTGGTTTTTCAAGGTAACGGCAATGAAAATATATACGATGCATTCCCGGGCACAATACTCTTTATAGGTTTCTCGACACCAGTACCTTTATTTAAAGCAACGATGCAAAAATTTTTGACATTTAACAAAAGCCAAAATATCTTGCTCAGATTTAGAATTTTTTTATTGGAATTTTTGATGTGTATGAATAGGAACACAGTAATGCATTGAAGTCTGAAATCACACATAGTTGAATGATTGCATCCTGACGTTGTTTCGTAATGATTAAAGGTGTGAAAAAAAGGGAAAAATTTCCATCTGCCTTACAAACAATACAAAGCAACAGAGGATGCCAGCACATATTATAGTTCTCCATAGCTTTCTCTCTGCCATTCTAATACCTGTGTAGTCACTTGGCAAACTGAAGAAAGAAATGGTGATGATGTCATTACATTTTCTCGGAGAATCGGTGTCGAAAAAGCAAGTCGTGCCAACTTTCCATCATTCTTCTCTCTGGCTGTAGTTTGAAAGTGTATACAGTGTTAGGAATTTTGCTCTGTCACGACGGTAGCGGTTGCGGAGAGCGGCGAGCCGTCGAGCGGACTTCGCTGAAGCCTTAGCCCGAAGGTGAAACAGGGAGGCAATCCGTTTGAAAAACAGCAACAAAATAGCGTTTACTGAAGCAGGTTGTCGTTTTACAGAGCCGGCCAGCACGACAACGTCGGCTGGGGCAAAATCTTCTAACATGGGGCCGGCTCGGCCCTAAATAGCGTCCTTGGTCCATTCTTTCGGACCAGTTCTCGGGCTCGGAGGGGGAGATGTAGCCATACCCGGAACTGCAAAGTGGCCCGGCGGAGGAAACGACGTTATTTCCGGACTGCACGGTTCTCCTGCACAGAAGGCGGCGCTGGGAGGGGGGAGAAGACAGTTCGTCGAAACAGGGCTCGATCTCGTGAGACGTGCTGCCGAACGAGGAACCTGTCGGTGGCACAACAGCACCCCCGCCGCCAGACAATGCATCCGGAGTTTTGAGCCGTCAGCGCGGCTCGGAAGGAGGAATGCTGGTTGACCGTTGAGGCTGTAGCCACTCCGTGGTGATCTTCAGAGCCCTGCAGGGAATCACTGGGACGACGGAGTTGAACTCAAAGCCAAACCACTTTCGTGGAAGCAAGCACCCTCTGAACGTCTCTCATAGCGCCAGACCAAGGCAGCAAAGAGATCTATTGAGTCTCTACTATTGTACGTTTTAAAAAGCACGAGAAACGTATCCCTTAGAGACCTCAAAACGCTGGCCCTCACGAATGCTGTGATTACACTGCGCAGTCCCGATGCCAAGAAAGGCCACGCGAAACCATCCCCAATGCCATACGAGCGGGTCGGAACCTGCTGAAGCAGCCCAAAACCAATTCTGTGCATTTTTTTTTTTTTGAACAATTTACCAGAATGGTAGAGGCTGGGCTTCCTGGTAACATATCAGAGTACACTTCAAACAAAATTACATCTGTTAGTGCAATGCGACATTGTTAATACAGTTTAAATCAAAATGAAATAATAGACGCCAAAATTTTGCGAAACACGTCAAACCAGAAGCATGTGCCTCAACTTGTATGAGGGAGCTGGGCTGCACTTCAATAAGCTCTGCTGAGACCATCTGCATTTGTGTGCAGCTTCCCTTTCTTATAGCGCACACTAAAGTTATGGTGCTGAAGCGTCAGGCTCCACCTAAGTAACCGACCGCTTTTAGACGACATGTTGTGCAACCAAGTCAAGGGGCAGTGATCAGTTTCTACTATGAAGCTCGACCCTGAGACGTAACATGCTAGCTTACCAATTGCCCAAACAAGGCAGGCGCACTCTTTTTCTGAAGTGCTGTAAGCTTCCTCTCTGACACTGAGCTTTCTGCTGAGATACAAAACTGGCCGCTCGTGCCCTTCGGCGTCTTTTTGGCACAAAACTGCTCCTAGGCCGCGGTCACTGGCATCACACTGAATAATAAAACTCTGAGAAAAGTCCGGTGCCGCTAGCACGGGTCGTTTTGCGAGAGCGCTCTTGAGGCTCTTGAAAGCATTCTCTTTTCTTGTGTCCCACGAAATGACGGTGGGCTCGGTTTTGCGGAGAGAGTCCGTCAGCGGACTAGCGAGGTTTGAGTAACCTTTGACGTAGTGTTGATAATACCCCGCCAGTCCCAAAAACGCCCTCAATTCCGACTTTGTGGTGGGACGACGATACTCTAAAACGGCCGCAACTTTCAGCTCGGACGGGCTACGCTGGCCACGACCCACGATGTGGCCCAGATAACTTACGCTTGCGCACCCTAAGTGGCATTTCTGCGCTCTCACGGTGAGGCCTGCATCACGTAGTCGAGCCAGAACGGTCCTCAAGTGAGTCACATGCTCGACCCACGTATCAGAGAATATTGCCACATCATCGAGATACGGCAGGGCGAAATCTCCTAAACCCCGCAACACCCGATCCATGAGGTTTGAGAAGCAGTAGGGAGCATTCTTTAAGCCGAAAGCAAGCATTAAAGGGCGAAATGTTCCCAATGGGGAAATGAATGCGGCATAACGAGAGGCTCGCTCCGTCAACGGGACCTGCCAGTATCCCCGTACCAGATCTAAGAGGGAGATATATGTGGATTTTGCCACGGTTTCTACTCTCTCCTCGATATTAGGTATCGGATACGTCTGATCTAAAGTGATCTTATTTAGCCGGCGGTAGTCCACGCATGGCCTAGGGTCTTTTCCCGGAACCTCGACTAGTATGAGTGGGGAGGTGTAATCGCTTTCACCTGGAATGATGACCCCCAAGTCACACATGCGGCGGATCTCGGCTTCCATGATCTCTCTTTGCCTCGGCGATACGCGGTAAGCCTTGCTAGAGATCGGTTCTTCACTTGATAACTGAATATCATGCTCTACCAAAGAGGTTTTCCCTGGTTTGTCGCAAAACACGTCTGCGTAGTCTCTAACTACTTTCGTGAGATCATCACGCTGACTCTCCGTGAGACTTTGCTCTTCGGCAATAAGCTGTACGAGCCTGTTAGCTGGCGCGTCGCTCTCACGTGGAAAACTTAAAAGGTCGGTCTCCACTTCGTTCGCCGCATTCAGTGTCATGTTAACCACGGCATGGCGCTGGATGTAAGGCTTCATTAAATTACTGTGGTAAACCTTACCTTTCTTTCGGCCCAGTTTTACCTCGTAGTTTGTGTCTGAAAGCTTGGACATTACTTTAGCTGGCCCTTCCCACTGCATGTCCATTTTGTTCTTTTTACACTGTCGTAGCAGCATTACCTGGTCGCCGATGTTGAACGTGCGCTTCCGGGACAACTTATCGTAGTAAGTCTTCGCTAAACTCTGAGCCGCCTTCATGTTTTCCTCAACTAGCTCTCTGGTTTTAGATAGTCTTTCCAACAGATCTAAAACGTAGCTGACTACGCGTGGGTCTTCTTCATATCCTTCCCACGAGTCTCTCAATAGCCGAAATGGAGATCTTAAGTTTCTTCCATAGACAAGCTCGGCGGGACTGAATCCCGTTGTCTCGTGGGGAGCGGACCGTATGGCGAACAGTGCCGCGGGTATGCACGCCTCCCAATCTTTGTTATGTTCAAAGCAAAGAGCTCTCAGAACTCGCTTGAGTACAGCATGCATCCTCTCCACGGGGTTAGACTGTGGATGTCCTATAGAGCTGTGGATTATTTTTATTCCACAGCGTTCAAAAAACGCTGTTGTGAGACAACTGGTAAATACGCTCCCATTGTCACTCTGAATCTCGGCTGGAAAGCCAACGCGGGCAAAAATGGACAAAAGTGCGTCCACAATGCAGGGAGAGGTGAGCTCTTTTAGCGGAACCGCTTCGGGAAATTTCGTTCCCACGCACAAAACAGTTAAAATGTAGCGACAACCGGAACGGGACTCTGGAAGGGGGCCAACAATATCAATTACGAGCCTCCGGAACGGCTCTGTGATAACAGGCACTAATCTCATCGGGGACTTCCGTTTGTCAGTAGATTTGCCTACTCTCTGACACGTGTCGCACGATCGTACGAAGTTTTCTACATCTTTCCAGCATCCAGGCCAATAGAAATCCTGTGCGAGCCTCGCCTTTGTTTTCTTGATGCCAAGGTGGCCCGCCCAGGCATTTCCGTGCGCCAGCTCTAAAAACTGTCGTCGGTACTTCTCTGGCACTAGAAGCTGGTCGAACGTTCTACCCTCAGCGTCCCGATACTTTCGATACATGAGCCCTGCCTTCGTGTAGAAAGAGATGTTCTTTCGGGCTACTCCTTCTTTCCCGTTATGCTGCAGATTCTTAATGGTATCATCACTTGCCTGTGCAGTGACGAGTGTGTTTCTGTCTACTTTACTGAGCTCTTCCCAACAAGTGGATGTTGGACCAAGCAGGGACGACTGAACGCTCTCCTGAAGCGCTCTGCTTTCATCCACCTCCACAGGCTCGTCGCGTTCGGCAGTTATTACCGTATCCGGAGCCCTACTGTCTTCGATGTCCGGTGATACACTAGTCGCCTCTTGGCCCGAGTCTCCCTGGGGAGTTGCCTCACGCTCGTCCGCCTCCTCGTTCGAAACCGAGACCTCAAGTCTCCCCGCGAGAGCGCGGGACCGCGATCGCGTGAGTGCCATGCACGCGAGGGGAGATGAAAATGACTGGCCCTTTTCTTTAAGGAGCTGCTCTGATTTGTTGGAAAAAAGGTACGGAAAATCTTGGGGCAAATTAGGGCTCACGGCCGCCTCAGTGCGCAATTTTCCAAAACTTCCCTCTAGAACAACCGCAGCAATTGGCAAACAGGCACTTTGCTCTTCTGCAACCTGTCTGATCCAGGCGCATTCGCCAGTATAGTCGCCAGGGGAGATGCAAGATGGGTGTGCTACGTCCATCGTCGCAGCTGAATCACGGAGTGCCCGGCATTTCTTTCCGTTGACCACAATTTCGCGCATGTAAGGCTCGAGTAACTTCAAGTTCTCGTCCGACTCGCGAATGCCAGCGAAAACAAACTTTTGCTTACAGCTAGATGAGATATGACCCTCCTTTTTACAATTGTAGCATACAATTGGTCGTTTTGATTCAAAAGCTCGAGCGGTGTCGACGCGTTCCCTCGCACTTGCTGTCGACTCAGGTGCCTCTCCTGGCTTTCTCCTTTCCCTCTCATTGTTAGTCGCTCCCTGACTGAATTCGTTACGCGGCGGAGCCATCTTTTGTGCTGCATTTTGAGCAGCAAGCCGCCTTGAGGAGTCCCTCTTCTCTTTTGTATCATCGCGATCCAACTGGAAATTCCTTCGCGTATAATACTCATCAGCTAGCTCAGCAGCTTTGTCAATGTCTGTTCCCTTCATTCTGTCCTGAAGCCAGAGTCTGGCATCTTCAGGCAACACACGATAGAATTGCTCGAGGGCCACACAATCAATCACCCTGTCGTGGTTACCGTAAGCATCCGCACTTCTAAGCCATTCTTTCAAATTAGACTTAAGCTGGTACACGAACTCTGTGCATGATTCACTGCCCCTTTTTGCTTGCCGAAATCGCTGCCGAAATGCCTCGGCAGACAAGCGGTACTTACGAAGGAGGGCCGCTTTGACCTTAGCGTAGTCGTCAGAGTCTTCTTTAGACAACCGTGCGATTACTTCCGCGGCCTCTCCCGGAATGACTGACAGAAGCTTCTGGGACCAGACACCCTCATTTATCCCAATTTTCTCGCACGTGCGCTCAAAGTTCACTAAAAAAAGCGCGATGTCTCCACCCGTCCTAAACGGCAGAATCAAATCTTGGATTTTCTGTCTTGGCATTTCGTCTGCCACGGATAGCGAACTAGACTGCGCCGATGTTATGCGAAGTTGCTCAAGTTCCAGCTCTTTCATTCTAAGAGCATGTTGACGCTCTTCTCGCCTTTTTCGCTCCTCAGCCTCCTCGCCTTCGCGTTTTCGACGCTCCTCAGCCTCCTCGCCTTCGCGTTTTTGACGCTCCTCAGCCTCCTCGCGTTCGCGTTTTTGACGCTCCTCAGCCTCCCGCTGTTTTTCTTTAATTGTCTCCATAGCCTCTTCTACCTCCTCTTCACTTATTCCTTCCGCTCTCATGACATCAAGAATATTTCCTTTGCGGCTCGTCCTAGCAACAGAAACACCCAGCTGCTCACAAACATCGAGAAGGTCCCTCACTCTGAGCTTCTCCATTGTGTACCGCAACTCGTGCACGTTCCTTTCTGAAATAGCTTTGTCTCAGAAGCTATATTCTTCGACGTGAAGCAAGTCGAGAACCAGCCAAGCACTAGCCACCTAAAGATCTAAAAGAACATACTTGGCTACTCTGTGCTAACAGGGTCTGACGACAAAAGACGAACGTCAGGCACTCACCCAACTAGAGCGGGTGACTTCGGCCATCTGGTCGTTGCCGTCGAGTGGTGTCGTGGGTGTCCTCGGGCCTGCCAAGATCCGCTCCAACTTTCCAGCCGTAGAAGTCGGCGTAGCGGGTCCCAGGGCAGCAAAACGATATCACGGTGGTCGTCCTCGGGTTTGCAGGGATCCGATCCAACTTTTCAGCCGTTGAGATCGGGGTAGCGGGTCCCAGAGCAGCAAAACGTTGAGGACAGGGGTAGCGTATCCCGCAGCTGCCAACCACTGTTAGGAATTTTGCTCTGTCACGACGGTAGCGGTTGCGGAGAGCGGCGAGCCGTCGAGCGGACTTCGCTGAAGCCTTAGCCCGAAGGTGAAACAGGGAGGCAATCCGTTTGAAAAACAGCAACAAAATAGCGTTTACTGAAGCAGGTTGTCGTTTTACAGAGCCGGCCAGCACGACAACGTCGGCTGGGGCAAAATCTTCTAACATGGGGCCGGCTCGGCCTTAAATAGCGTCCTTGGTCCATTCTTTCGGACCAGTTCTCGGGCTCGGAGGGGGAGATGTAGCCATACCCGGAACTGCAAAGTGGCCCGGCGGAGGAAACGACGTTATTTCCGGACTGCACGGTTCTCCTGCACAGAAGGCGGCGCTGGGAGGGGGGAGAAGACAGTTCGTCGAGACGTGCTGCCGAACGAGGAACCTGTCGGTGGCACAACAACAGTTAAAACTCAATTTAGCAAAACTTCACCTTTCGAATTTTCTGACCTAATGGAGGAATTTTCATTCTCTAGCAGGTACCAGTAGGATTCAACGTTGTCGCCTTTTTGAATTAAAGAAGCTTTCATGGCAGTGAAACCAATTCAACAAAATTTTTGAGCAAAAGGGCAGTGATTCCTTCAGAATTTTCACACCGACGACGTTGCTTCCAACGTGCACTGAAACGGTGCCTAGTCGCCTTGGTGATGACTCTGATAGTATTTTTTGAGGTCTGAACGCCACAGTGAGTAGCGCTTTTACATATCAAATGGTGCAGGGAGGTAGTGGTTTGTTGACCCTGCAAATACGCCCACATGGGCGCAGATGATGATCTCGTTATTTAATGGTTTAAGGTGTTGCACCGATGCCTGCTTGGACCTTTTTTTTACAGTGAAACCCCTTATGAGATCAAAAGAAGGTTCGTATGCGCCGGAGCATTCCGCCGCCGATGTCCGCAACCACTATTACACAAAATAAGAAAAAAAACTAAGTAAATAAAAAACACCATTGATATAATGGGATTGGAACCCGGATCCCCTGCATGCCAGTGCAGCATTTTACCACAGCTCTATGCCCATGCTCGAAACTCCGTTGCAAACTGACCTCAGGGAAGCATGATGTCTCGAAAGGAATCACGTTAATGTGAGTAATAAAAAGTTTCACGTCAGCCAAAGTACAACCAGGCATCACCACACAACACGGATTGTGTAAAAAATAGATTTTTGAATGATAAGACCCCTTTACAAAAGCTTCAGGCATAATTCGTCGTTAGCCACACCATAGAAAAGTTGCTCAAAATTCCTTGCAAAGGCGTAGCGGGTACCACGCTTCTCCGAAGAATGACGAAACATGGCAAAGTACTTGCCTTTCTACTACACAACAATTATGATTGTTAATGGATTATCGGGTATACCCTCCAAGCGGTCATGCAAAGTTCTGTTCTGTTTTAACTGTTTTGCTGGGGAGAGGTTGAGGTGCCTATTGCCTCGACTACTCCATATCACAAAGCTCTGCAGCGAAAAATAAAATATTAATACAGAACGGTACCCAAAAATGCAAAGTTCGTTTGAAAAAAAGCTCCGGAAGTCCTCTCTTCTAGCTTTTGCTGTGACTGTGCTGTGTGTTCCACGCAGGCCAGGTGTTTTCTTGTGCTTTGGCTACAAAAAGGGCCTACCAAACGCTGAAAATGTCTAGTGTGATAATGATTGCACATTAAATGCATTCGTTATCCATGTCCTTGAATGTGGGCAGTTTGCTGTAGTTTCATGTGGCCATGTTCCTTGCCTGCATCGCTAAGAAACTGGAGAAATTTATGCTTGGGCTGCCCTTGTGGACATTCAACTTGCGTAAACTTGTTAGTGGCAAATAAAATGCTGCAGTAGCTGTATTGAGTTTCAGGTGACGTATTAAAACATTGAAGTGGGAAAATTCGTTCCTTGTTTTCAGGACCTTCTCAATTTGATAAAATAATTATCACTTTGGTAAATCGAGTTCCAACTATATTTTCCCCTAATGATGCTGAAATTTTCTTTTTTTCTTTTTTTTTTAAGGAAAGGCATACAGACCTTGAACTAACTATGAAATTGACTGACTTGAACTAGCGATGAAATTCGCTGACTTAGTACTTAGTCTGGAAGTGTATTGATTGAAAGTTTTTGCGATTGACCGGCATAGATCTACAGTGTTGATGAATAACGTGCGCCCTGGCAAGTGCCAGCAATTGAAATCTGTGACATTACTGTGATTTGGTGCAGGAACCTCAAGGGTGGCAGTGCAACGTCTATTTCTTTCTTACATGTTTCCTGGCTTACGAAAGGTCATCTTGCCATGAGAGTGGTGTTCTTTTGTATTCTGGAAGTATGATTTACTAGTTCTAGTGAGCCCATTATTCTCTACAGTGTCCTTTCATAAAAGTGCAGGACCATTTTAATCGTTACATTAAAGATGAAATATATTACCTGACAGTTGTTCCAAACATAGTTGAAAAGTTGTTTCTGAATGCTGTCTGTGCTGTTGATGAAAAATAATGAATCTGGCTGTATGTACCTGTTTTCAATATAAATGCCATTAAGAAACCTAAGGCCTTGTACACTTGATTACGATCACATGGCTTTTCGGCAGCTCTGAAGCTGCTCCTTGGCTGTCAGCTAATACGAGATGGCAGTACCTCATAGATACTAGCCACTGGGCAATTGTCTTGACCACCAGTGACCCATACTCATACTCTTAATGACCTTTCAGCGTTCCATGCTGATTGGAGTAACCCAATTGTCGGTGCTTTTCAGAAATTGCTTTTGCTGTGGGAATATTGTAGTATCTAGCAGTTGTTCAGGTCATGTTGCTCAAGCTTTGCATACACACGTCTTATGGACGTTAATATTCAGGCAGTTCCTAAAAGCACGGTATAACATTTAAGAGAGTTACTGTGTTTTCAGCACATAATATCTCAGAAGCTGCAAGGAACATGTTGTGTATTGATGCCGTGCAAGTCTCCAATCGGGAAATCATGAAAGTTGAATGTCGTGATGCATGGGCCAAAATGTCGCTTGAGTTATTGGGGGGTCGTAACATATGTGCAGCACTTCAATGATCCTAGCCTTTAGTGCTTCACTAGTGCAAGCACTTTCGTGTATGCTGCTATTCTGAAGCGGCACCAACGTATACACTGCTGCCACACACTATACCATTGACAGGGTGCTATTTCTGCTGGGTGTCATACACTTGAGCTTGTATAAGAATGAAGGAAAAATCAAGCTTAGTGTGTATGGAATTTAAAAAGACAGATGCCACCTTCTTTCGTTTATTATAAACCTGGGATGTTACATGATACTTGTGATAAATCGTGGCCAAGTTCAGGAGGTATATGCTTTATTTCCAAACCATCTGTTATCACATTGGTGGATTGTCTAGGCACAGCTAAACTATTGACAGATTCTGTAACTAGCATGACGCTATTGCCTTCCTTAGTTAACTAACAATGCTTTGTGGAACACCATACAACCTCTTGATGTACTATGTGGGTTGCAGTATTTGTCCTGTACAAAACGGCTTACTGGGCAGTATAAGGCAGCTTTATGTTCCGTTACTAGGAACTCTGAATATTAATTGCATTGGAGTAGGGAGAGAAGGCGTGAACATTTCATGGGGGGAGGGGGGTGACGAAGTAGGAACGCGAGTGATTGTCGCAATGACAACGTTTACCATGCATCTTGGGTTCCCACGAGATTTGATTTTTTTTTTTGTACATGACAGTTGCGCAGGCCGAGTCCGCTATTGTTAAACCTTGACATCTTGACGGGGAGGGGCACTGAAAGAAGGGTTGGGGTGGGGTCCTGAATGGTCTGTTAAAAGGTTGTCTCCACATGCGGAAATGTGAAAGTATAACTGGGCAAACTTGTTTCGAAGTTAGGCGGGGCCTACCGAATTCTCTCGATGAACGGCTCGGGCGGGGAGGCTTTGTATATTGTCGCCATTGTGCAGTCCTGTTTGTAAGACACGCCCTCTCCGCTTATCCCCCTCTTATCTGTTGGTAGAGACAAAGTTCCTTCCTGGTCGTTTTCGCTGAATGTCAGCCAACCTGTCCGCCAAATGTTTCTGAAGTGACATATTGGCCCGGTAGTGTAGGACGCTGGCTGAGAGCTGGCGTCTTCATCATTATCAGTTACTTAACTCAGCTAGCGAACGAATCAGCGCCCTGCCCTTGCTTGCCTTTATGAACATGAGCAGCGTTCTCTATTGAGGGGAGAGGGGGCACGTCTTACCGCAGCGCCCCCCCCCCCCTTCATTCTACGAGCCCGAGCGAATAAAACAATTATTACGGACAAATAGGTCGCTATAAGTGGTTGGACCTCCTAGTCCGGAAGACCATTGACTCTTCCCGCCGTCCAGACTCGGTCGACCAGGGCCTGTCGCTGCACTGGGTCATAACTGGACACGGTCGCCTCCTACTCGACTATTGTAGGATTATCATTCGCCGATATAGTGGGATTATTTTGGCACTCCCAGACCATATGAAATAAATTGGCTTCCTGAAGACAAAATTTACACTGCGGATTGTACACCGAAGGGTCTATCTTGGACAATACACAAGGATTATGAAATCATGATGTAACCGTCTCCACGCGACCTTCCTTACCTTATCTAATTTAGGATCAGGTGGGGGTAGAGTGTGTCTACTCAGCCTGATGTGTTGCAGGATCTCGGTATAGGACAGGGCGGGTTGGGGATCGTCCTGGTTAGCGAGAAGTTGCGCTGTGGATGCAGCTGTGGACGCCCGGTGTAAGAGATCGCGGGTGGATGCATGAGCGAAGTCGTTGCCTCTAAACTCCTGTGTGCCCTGGTACCCACAGTAGCTGTATCCACTGGCGCTCTTGATCAGTGCCCGCAGCCTGTTGAGGAATTGAATGTGCTAAACGGTCGACATGACCTCTGGCGAAACTGCGATACGCCGCCCGTGAATCCGTGATGACAAAGGTGACTTTTTGGTTACGCATGGCTAAGGCTATACTGGCCTTTTCCATGGATGGCATGTCCATTCCGGTAGCTGCAGTGTAGTCCACGGCTGCCGTGGCGCGGTTGTGCAGGGGTCCGGCGGCATCCTCATTCAAGACGTCTTCACAATCCGAATACTTTGGCTCTGGCAGCTCGCCCCACCCCCCCCCCTCTTTTTTTTTGTAGTGGACGGGATGCATATTCCGTGGCAGAGGCCAAATATGGACTTCATTTTGCCATTCTTGTGTTAGTGATAGTTTACTGGCGATTTGCATCGATGGATTTATGCTGAGAGCGTCTAGCTTGGCGCTGCCTGCTTTAGTACGCGCGAGCCGAACCACTTGGTTCGTGTGATGAGCGTCGACGAGCTCTGACGCTGTGTTATATATATCCATCGCAAGCAATTTGTCATTCATGGCCCATGGGGGCAAATTGAGGGCTTTCAGATTATGAAATTCGTAGTAGACGGTCAAAATTTTTAGTAGATGGTCACCATCTTTTTTTTTAAGGATGCGCTGGCACGGAAAGCTATAAGTGACGCGACTGATCACAAAGGCCTGTACAAGACACAATATGTCCACTTGTTTCGTGCCACGGTGTTGATTGGCAACTATATATAATTCGAGAGATATTTGTACAGGTAGTACGGAGCTTTTCGATCGCTATACCTTGTTGTTGCCCTGATTATTAATGTCCGCCCCGAGGTCCGGGAATCGATTTATTCGAATATTCAAACGAATGTAGTTGGCACGTTGCCTAAATACCAGCAATTATGATTTAGTGGCGGAGCAGCGAAGCCCGCATGTAAGGGAGGAACACGTGAGCGCGTGGCCTGCCTCTGCGACGGCCGTCTACAGGACCATCATCAAACCGACGGCCAAAGAAAAGACGGTGGCCGTCATCTATTGGCAAACAAAACAACGAGTTATGGCCGCTGGACAAGCGATGCGAGATACCGTAGGTAGCCGTTGTACATACTGTAAGCGTTCCTTGATCACACGCTCAGTCAAGCCCTCGATATTGAAGCACCACGAAGGTCGCAGCTGCGTACTCGTTGGGAGGCCCCTGTGAAAGCTGAGAAACATAAGTCGACTTATACTCCGACATCGACTCGTATCAGTCAACTTCGGCCGCCGTTTCAAGTACTGCGCGTTCTGGTCACGCGTTGCAGGTGCGGCGTGATCGCCGCCGACGCGTTGTTCGAGGATGATGGGCGTTGGGCCGACTTGTTTGCTCCGCGTGTCCTCTCGATCGTAGTCGGCGGCGGCGCGCGCGTTCGATTTTTCGAGAAGGAAGACGAAGCGCTGGCGTTGCGGAGAACAAAAGAAGGAGGCCTCCCTAGCGGGCCTCTACTTCTGCTGCTGCTGTTCCTCAGCCGGTGGTATTTGCCGGCTGGTCTGTTCGTGGGGCTGACCGTTCGGTCTCGGTGCTGCTAGAAGGGAGGGGCTCGGGCTGTTAGAACGCGGCGGGACGCTCTTGCCGATCGGCGTGCATGACGAACGAGCGCGCGCACTCCCGAGGTCAGGGTCACACTCGCGCCGCGGCGGCGACCCATTGACTCGTTCGTTCCCGCATGAGAGAAGGGTAGTACCTTCCTTCTTTTTTTCCCCTCGTTTTTTTTTTGTTTGTTCCTAGGCCGTCGCTTTAGGCTGGCGGCGGCGGTGGTGAATGACTCCCGGAAGTCTCCAAGTTCCTTGGCCTCTCCGGCCTCGCATTGGCGGCTGGCCGAGGGCTCGCCGACGACAACGACCGCCCGAATCGCCAAGCCTGTCACGTCAGCGCTCCCATGATTTGCCGCAGATGCCTAGCCGTAAAAAAAGCCTTCCGGGCGGCACGTATACTTAGCTGGCGAGGATTAGAGGTGTATTATATAATCCTGGCCTTGCACCTCCACTGGTTGTCTTGCGGAGTCACCAGCTGAGTCGTCAACGCTCCCCTCCCTTATTATTTTTTTGTTGTTGTTCTAGCCGTTTCCGCGTTGCTCAGACGATGGACCGAGCTCGAGAGAGCAGATTTCGCCTGCGGAGACGTTTAAATATCTAGTATACATGAGTGATGCCGTAGCGGAAGGCTGCGCTACCCCCCGCCCTCCACCTTTTTTTTGCTAACAGTTAAGAATGGTCAGTGATATCGCAAACAGTCCGACTGTCCGTCAGTTGCTTCCTAGATTTCGGTAAGATAATCCTTTCCTCTAATGAGCCATCACTTAGCATGTTGTTTCCGTTCGAACTGTTGTAGCTTTGTAAAGAGAAAGATATATTTACTAACTTTACAACCCTCAGATTAAAAAAAAATATATATGCATTATACAGTAGGGCAAGGGCCTCAAACTCGCGTCTAAACTCAAACTCGCCTACTAAATGACCGACACTCCCACATTTTGAATGGACATATAACCTGTAAGGTGGACGGGGGGGATGATCGACGCCGTAGCTCAGTGGTAGAGCATCGGACGCGTTATTCAAAGGTCGCACGTTCGATTCCCGACGGCGCCAAGTTATCTTTATGACTCTTTCTTTTTCTTTGGTCACATTTACATTACAATTGTTTCTAGTAACATCCCCTATACTTTGCTTGACATCATTGTCTGTTTGTAGTTATTAATATTGTGTGTGTAAAAAAAGAAAACGAGCCCTTAAATTTCTACTTTCTTCGCAGACACTATTTTGCGACACGCAAGTTAACAATTGCTGTCCTTTCGAGCTTGTTTGCGAGTACATTGCGCGATTACATAGCGGCCTGTATTTTTACGTAACTTGCGAGATGGCGAAGAAGGCAGTGAGGCACGCGCACAACTAGAAGGTTCCGTTTCGGAGACATTGCACCAGTTAAGGCCTGACCCCACGTATCCGTCGCAGTGCGTCGGCGTGACGCGTTTTGACGCGGCGCCTTGCCCTCTCCCCATAGGAAAGAGTGGGCGCGGGGCTTCGCGAAGCCAGGGTTCTTTCTATACGGCGCTACGCGAAGCCAGGGTTCTCCCGCGGCGCACGGTCCGTCCTCAGGCCTTAAAAACGTTGCAGCCGCGTAATTAGGGAAGTCTATGTCGACATACCATTGAAGCGTGCGTAAATACTTCCAAACATTGCTCGCAACGATGACTGATTTACTACCCCCGATGATCTCGCTGTTACGCCGGTCGCCTCGCGATATTCCCCCTCTTCCGAAAAAAAAAAAAAAAAAGAAACGGTAAAGTTACGCCTGTGGCATGTGCTACGGATACGGATGCCACGCAAATGTACGAGTCTTGCCTGCGGAGGGTCTTTCAGCTGCGGAGGAAAACGTAGCAGTGCTCCGCAGACTTGTTTATTCTTGGGCATGTGGTACACGGCGGCCCTTCCGTTGGAGGAGAGAGGAAGGAACAGAAATAAAACTAAAAGCGTGGATGAGGGCACGAAGTTTGCGAGCATTAAACGTTATGTTTATAATACCTAAGTGGCCTGTAATTCTCGGATTTCTTTTTCGATAAAAGAAAAACTGGAGGCAGTTATATAATTTTTTTGAAATACTATTAAAGGCATGTGATGAAAGCTATCTTATTACGAGCACTGATACCGTGTCTGACTTGTATGATATATATTCTTTATATTACTCTGTCATTAAACGTTCTATAAATTTACTCAACCGTCCAATTCTTGGCCCATACGTCGCATCGGGTGGGAGCCAGAGAGACTCGGCGAATAGCAACAGTCGACATCCACCAGGGGGGGGGGAGGGGAGGGGGGGAGTTTTTTTTTTCTCTTAGTGTTTACGGTATGCTTTTTTTTTGTACAGCTGCGCGGCGTAGATCGCCACCGACAGACTTTTAGCGGCTAAACCCGCTAGTCGTATGGTTAAAACGTGGTTTCTCGTTAGGCAGTTAGTTATTCGCTCGTATCGCCCTTCCCCCTCTCCTTCGCTTCCCGCCGTGTTTTTTCTCGCTGTCCCAACTGTTCTCTTGGTTCGCCAGCTGTTGTTGCCCCGCTGGCGAAGCAAGAAGTGCGTTTGTTTGTTTCGTCTTCTGTACATTGTTTTTTTCCCCTCTCTCTTTTCCGCAGTAAACTCGGCCTTATATGAACCGCCTATTCGCCGGCTTCATCCTTCACGGAGCGCGTGTGTGTGCCGAGTGATTAGCAGTGCCGCATACGGTCGGTCGGTTGGAGTGGTGAGCAGTCCGTAGCTACCGGTTTGCGCGATAGATGACCGACCGGTTGTTGCGTCCCTTCGAGGAGAGAAATGCGAGAGGGAGAGGAGGCGAGTGAGGAGGAAATCGACGACCACCGCGGCCGTGGTGGTGGGAACCGAGAAGGGGGTGCACATCTCTTTGCTCTCCGGCGCCGGCCACTGGCCGAGGTGAACGAACTTGAGCGGCCCGTACGGAACAATGCGTGTACGTTTTCTTTTTTTTCCCCTTTTTTTTCGTTCTCTCTCGCTTTCCGTGTCTCTCTTGTTTTTGTACACACTCATGCGCTATGTCTCGGAAAACCACAACAAAACTTTTGCCGTTCCGGAAGAACTTTAAGGACCTTGCACTTCGTGTACGTAGCCGAACGCGCGCCACGTAGGGCCGTCGTGGACGTGGTTTCCACCATGATAGCAACGTAGCGATGATAGGATTCCTGCCTAATTAAACTAAACCGTGCGCGCTGTTAGCTACGTGAAGGTGGGGGGCAGGAATGTTAGTTACACAGCTTGATTAATCAAGGGACGTAGCACATAACGCGTGCAACAAGCTGGTCGTTCTAGTGCAGACTGCCTAATGAGTTTGGGGTCATAAACAACACAAGTTCCGTTGCTGTTCTCATTCAGTGCCGTTTTGTTTCTTTCGTTGAGATAGTATTTTCTGCGTCTTGGAAATGTTGGAAGTGGATTGGGACGCAAGGAAGCTTGGTTCACCGTGGACTTTACTTCGCGATTGTATTCCATGTGGACGTCTCTATCATTCTTCTTATTATCGTTGTTGTGGTTCTATGTCGTCCCGTCTCTTTAAGAAGCCTTGACGAAAGTTTCTAAGATACAGTTTCATCAACGTAAAACTGAGTTTCAGCTGCTATTGTTGCATATGTGTAGGGTGATGGGAATAAAACAGTGCTAATTGCCTTTCGCGGCAGTTCTTGGTATTAGACCATACTGTAGTTGTTGATAAATGATGACTGTTCGTACATGGCGGCATGCGCAAAGCATTCCTCATAACTCATAAGAGTTGAAGTTGCGTGTGTCTCGTAACTTCATGCTTCTCGCTTAGAACATAATTGATTGATTGATAATATTGCAGAAGTGCTAGTATTGTAGGTTTTTTCACACTGCCGTAGGCGCACGAGCGCGTCCAGCTTATGTCAGAGGATAATTTTACCATATTTGGCAATGAACATGTACCTCTTCATTCAGCGTTGATCGTAAATGAACACTCTTTGGTTGTTAACTCGTGTGCTTTTATCTTCCCATGGGGAAGTAGGTATTTTAGAAAAGCTGCAAGTTTATGCTGTATGTTGTTGTTAACACACAGGATTACTTCGTTAATCTTCTCGCTTCTGTTTTAAGTTTATTATTCATTCGAAATACAAATGTTGATGACTAGTAGTATGCAGACGAGAAGATTGAGGTCTCCTCGGGGCCCTTGCCCACGCAAGGATTCGCCGAGGCGTTTTAAAGCAGCTTTACATCATGTGTTCGGTGCATGACAGCATAGGTTGCATATTTTAGGAAAGTTTGGACCAGTTGGTATAGCTTACCGTATAGCATTTTGCGTCTAGGAAAGGCAACTTAGAGGGGCATTTAAGTCAACAATTTACGTCAAAGTGAAAGCTCAATGTATGACAACTAGTAAAACGACAATGTTATCAACAAAAGTGCCCTACCTACCGAGAAATTAAGGTAAATGCACAAGAATACATGCGCCGCAGTAGGACATTTTCAAAATGATCCCGATGACATCAGACGGACCGCCTACAATTAATTACTAATAATTGATCCAGCTGCACTAAATAAATAACCTTCCGTGCATCAAGAGACGCATTAAAATGCTGCTTGTTCGTTTCTGTTTGCTTTATGGGAAAAAAGAAAAAAAGAACCGCCGGATGTTAGTATGGGGAAATGCGCGAGTAGTTCAAAAATTCAATTTTCGCGTAGTTACACTGAACAGGTGGTGCCATCTAGCAGGGCGCAGTTGAACCAAAAAAAAAAAAAAAACGCGTGCAATCTTAGAGCCAATGGTGGGAAATTGATCTATAGCCGTTATTGCTGCTGTGGCTCCCACTGCTTTCGGTCTGCTGCTACTAGCGCAGTAAAGCCAGACAATGTTGTGCACGGCAGCAGTGACGTGAGTCGGTCCGGTCGGTCCGCTTCTTTAGGCGGGTAATTTGATGTGCGCCAACCCGACGCGGAGCACTAAAGCGTGATTTTATTTTAAAATAGGCCCTTCTTTGGCACCAAAATAACACTACGAGGTTTCTGGACCACTATTTCAACAATCAACGTCGACCTAATAGTTGGCTTTAGTCTCCCTTCAAGCGCAAGCAAAACGAGAACACGACAACATGGCCGCCCCGGTTATGTCGTCGTTCTCGTGTCTTTTTTTTTGTTTTTGTGCGTCTTCTCTTTCGAGCGGCAAAATGTTGTACAGCAACTCGCTCACGCGCCGTTAAACATAACGAACATTTAACCGCAAACTCCTCCTTCTCTTTCCACCATTGTTGACGTTGTGATAGCGGTGGCAGGAGCTTTATTTAATTAGGTGTTTGTTATAGAGAACCCGTCTTAGGGGCCAAACTTCGCTCTGTGTGTGTGCTCGCATGGTACACCAGTACGGGTATCGACGCACACACCCTTTCCCGTTTTCTCCCCCTCCGTCCTGGTACCCACATTCCAATACTACAACACTGTAGCTAACCTCCCTATCGGTAGTGTTTTAGCTTCTTTGCCTTATGCGCCCTTTCAGCATAAACTGGTATGCCCCGAACGGTGACTGCGTTTCAGTTGGAAAAAGAACATCGTGGAGCGTTAGCTCAAGCTAGGCAGTGTGTGTATGTATGCCCGCAGCTAACAACCCTCACGCGCCGTTCGATCTTCGGTTTTCGCACCGGTGGCGGGCCGCTCGCGACCGCAGCAGTTTAGCTAACTAAATGGGTCAGTAGGCCGCCGGCCGCGTAACTACTTAAAACCAGCCGTATATGGTTGAGCGCTGTAATCGCGTCGCGCAGCCTCGTTTGCAGCCGCTTACGTAACAGCGACGGCGTTTATGTGTGTCCCTCTTTCTTCTTGGCGCTTGACCATGAACTCGAGCGCCTTCTCTGTGCAGGGCTGCGAGAGCATCGTGCTGTTTGTTATATATAGTCTTCGTGACGTCGCTGAAGGCCGTGAGGTATAATCGGACAACCAGCTTGCGCGCGCATCCCGCTCTCGTCTCTTATTAGTGTGTTTGTGCGCGAGGCAGGTCAACCAAGACGTCGATCTCTGTACGATCTCGCTTGGACGTTCCTCCACCTAACAGGGGACGTAGTGCGTATGTGTGTGGGTCTGCGTGCGCAGCGGTGTTGGGTGGCACGAAATCCGAGTTGCGTCGTCGCGCAATCGCGGCGGCCGTGCGTCATGTTGTCGCCGGCGGCCCCTCCCGAGAGGGAGAACGCCCGCCGGGTCGTCTATCCGTCGCAAGTGTACGTGCTTACCCGTCGCCGCCGCTACCTTGACATTGGCCGCAATGCGACCGGCATTCGCAATCAGGCTTACAAACAGGGCGGTTTAGCTTCACCGCGCAGCCTCGTTCCCTTGCTAAACGTTGCCGGTCTCTTTCCTGTGCGGGGCTGCGTGCGAGTCACCGAGTGTTGCAGGCGCACGTGTAGTTCCGCGGGAAATGCGCTGGGTCGGTTGCCGGCCGAAAGGATACGCGGGCATCTCAACGCGAATTGAAAGCGAAGTGCGAGACAGTCAAGTGGTGCATGTACGAAAGGAGGCTTGATTGATTGATTGATTGATTGATTGATTGATTGATTTGTGGGGCTTAACGTCCCAAAGCCACCATATGATTATGAGCGACGCCGCAGCGGAGGGCTCCGGAAATTCCGACCTCCGGGGGTTCTTTAACGTGCACCCCAATCTGAGCACACGGGCCTATAGCATTTTCGCCGCCATCGGATATGCAGCCGCCGCAGCCGGGATTCGATCCCGCGACCTGCTAGGCTCGTGTACTCAGATTTGGGTGCACGTTAAAGAACCCCAGCGGTCGATATTTCCGGAGCCCTTCACTACAGCGTCTCTCATAATCATATAGTGGTTTTGGGGCGTTAAACCCCACATATCAATCAATCATGATCCCGCGACCTGCGGGTCAGCAGCCGAGTACCATAGCCACTAGACCACTGCGGCGGGGCACGAAAGGACACGTGTACGATATATTTGCCCCTGGTTAGTTATTGACCCCGATATATTTGCCCCCTGATTAGTTATTACAATGTATCGATGTTTAACGGTGAGCTTCTTTATTTCTGAAGGTGGTGTTTTTCCGGCTACGTCCACGCGCATTCTCTAAAGCGGTGCGTACGATGCGTGACTGATTTCAACTACCATTTTTTCTCGCGTACGAGGAGCACTCGCTAATGTCGATTAGCGGTGGCTCGTCTTGACTTATGTAGGCTATCCACTGTTCCATCATCGACAGTCTCACTCTTGTGACTTGGTCGTCGATCAGTTCTTTATGGAACCACAGAATGACGTCACTACTGCGTCTGCGCTGGTTCACTCGCTCTGCGCGAGTGTATTAACCTCTTCGTTTGAAACCGCACAGTTCGCCACAAAGCAATCTCGAGCAAAACTGTACAGAGCAAAGCAAGATTACCGAAGTCTTCTCGCGAAAAAAAAAAAAAATGAAAGGACTTGGTAATGTATTAAGATTTGACGACTTGCCCCGCCGCGGTGGTCTAGTGGCTAAGATACTCGGCTGCTGACCCGTAGGGCGTGGGATTGAATCCCGACTGCGGCGGCTGCATTTTCGATGGAGGCGAAAATGCCGTAGGCCCACGTGCTCAGATTTGGGTGCACGTTAAAGAACCCGAGGTGGTCGAAATTTCCGGAGCCCTTCACTACAGTAGCCACCCTACCTACGGCGTCTATCATAATCATATGTTGGTTTTGGGGCGTTAAACACCACATATCTATCAATCAAGATTTGACGACCTGGTTGAGAACTAACGGAGGACGTAGCAGACGTCTTAAGGATCGCGGCAGTATTGGCATTGTCCAGTGCAGGATCACGGCAGTATCGGCAGGCATTGTCCAGTGCTGAATTGCATTGCGCATGCAGAAACTCCCTGCACGAATCCGGAGTTTACCTCGCGGGTAAAATAAAAAAAAAAAGTGAAATGCGCTACGTCGCACTACGAGACAGCTTGACCCATTTTTGTATTCTAGAATACAGCTCGGTGGTGTCGCTTCCCATCCCCCATGGCGTTTTTAACGCGATAGCGTTAGAGAGCTCGTGTCGCAGAAATTCTGCCGTCGGTGTCGGCACCGTTGGTTGCGAGCGAGAAATCGAAAAAAGAAAGCAAATAAAATAAAGAATCGAATTTTCTGTCCCAGTGATGATTGAACCGGGGTCGTTCGCGTCGTTAGTAAGTGTTCTGCCGCAAAGCAACGAAGTTACTTGCAGATATTTCGGGGGAAAACACTAAATAAAAGGAGTTTCCTTGACGCATTTTGTTCGACAGGTGTCACGGCGAAAACGAGCCCATTCGGCGATTTGTAGGCGCATTTGGGAGGCCATTAAACTACTGTTGTGACCGGCGCCAGAGCTGACGGGGGGAGCGGCGCTCTTTTAATCCTCAATCACGTAGCCGACCGGCGGGCTGCCTATGCTCGCCGGGCATTGTCCATGCTAGCCCGAGGGTGAGACCTCGTGTCGCCACGACGCCGTTAACCGTTCCAGAGAGGACAACAAGGACAGCATCTTCCTTGGAAGAGACCGTGGCGGCCGCCGCAAATCACCCCGCTAATTGAGCGAATAGATCGGCGGACCCTTTGATGTATGCTGTCAGGATCGGGGGACCTCTCGACTAGCGGCACACACACGACGAGGAAGAGCCCTGCTGGCGCCACCTTGCAGTGCAGTGTTCACGACTCAATATTGGACGTTCACGTGGACCGTGCATGCCCGTCCCCCTCACCTGTTGTGTGTGTGTGTGTGTGATTGGTGTTCCACTCGGAGAGGAGGAGCCCGACAGGGCTTAAAACGACGCCGCAGAGTGCTGGATGTCGCTCTGAACCATGTTACGGTTCAACCACCACGCTCGTGGTTTGTGAAACCACTAACCTTTCTTTGCTGTAAATAAGTGTAAATAGTGCCATAAACCTGTTTGTTTTTCGTATCCTCTTCTTGTCAGCGTTCGTTTCCTCCACCCGGTTACACCACGCTACCACAAGATACCGGGTAGTCCCCCATTCACAGCAACTGATGGCAGCGGTGGGATGCCATCAGCTAACTCCCTCCTTCAACCTTAACAACTGATGGCAGCGGTGGGATGCCATCAGCAACTTCCTCCTGCGACCTTAACACTATACGTAGAAAAAGGCCGGGATAGTGCAGCTATCGTGGCTAAAAACGCACATGTAACTTTCAAACAGCTCTAAAGGTGGACAACTATATCCATGTAGCGGAGAACATATTAGTGTGCTGCCATCTGTGAGGCATTGTGAGACTCTGTATGTTCCGAGATGGCGAGCGCGCGGCGTGTATCTTGGAGGCGATGCGACTCTTGCTTTAGATTAAAAAAAAAAAAACTGTATGTACCATTCGCGCGTGCGCGCTGGTACAATCTATTGTGTGCGTTTGTGCATGTGTGTCTGTGTGTGTGCGCAACAAAACATATCAAGTATGCACTTAGCGGTTGAAGGGCGCACTAGGGGCTGGATTTAGCTATCGCGTTCAACTCTTGAAGTGAAGCTTAAGGGTCGCCCAATTTTTTTTTCTTGTATTGGTCAACGGTGTTTTGCGTCCTTCGCATGCGTTTCTTGCCGCGTCAAGTGGGTGGTGGTTCCCGGATGTGTTGTAATCAAAATGGGGGTCCCTATAAAGTAAGCCCCCGAGTGCGTAGTAATCCTCTCGACGGTGCAATCGAAACTATGGACCTGTCTTGCGTAGCATTTGTAAACACGACCGCGCGTCGTTCCCGCAGACGCTGTAATTGGTTCAAATTGGCCGATGCCGGCAATGACGTAATCAAAACCGAGCGACTCGAGAGGTTGTGCAATGTGTCGTTGATTAGGCAATTAGACAGATCCGCCGGAGGATGGAGCAGTAAATTAGGCGGATCCGGGACACTGAGCAGTAATCTAAAATGATGACTCAGAAGGTTCGTCTTCCCCGAAAAGTCTACGCTGTGTCGTGGAAATGATTCTTTATGTGGTTTCAAAGGCAAGCCGTTCCTGTATCGGCAGTGTATTATCCTGAGAATTGCGGTAGTATACGTAAAGTTGCATGATAGATGTTCAAGTGCTGTAAAATCAGGAGTTTTGTGTTTGGGCCTTATCCTCCAGTTTCGGTGATGCTGTGTGTTAGGTCTTCCTATGAAGGGTCTCCCTGTAACACCTTTCGAACATGATTAGTAAACGCTGCTGACTTGGTTGTCAAGAACACTTGTGAGAACACTTGTAAGCCGAATATATAGCGCAGTACGCGGCGATAAATTTACAATTAAATTTCAAAGTCAGCTATAGAAGGCGCCCGTTCTTAATTATCTCGATACACCCAAAACAACTGCGCCCCGCCGTGGTGGTCCAGTGGCTATAATGTACTCGGCTGCTCACCCGCAGGTCGCGGGCTCGATGCATTTTCGATGGAGGCGAAAATGCTGTAGGCCCGTGTGCTCAGATTTGGGTGCAGGTGAAAGAACCCCAGGTGATCAAAATTTCCGGAGCCCTTCTCTACGGTGTCTCTCATGATCATATGGTGGTTATGGTGCGTTAAACCCCACATATCAATGATCAATCAAGCCAAAACAACTGCGCCATAAGCCCAAAAGGCCGCGAACACGGCTATTGGCTGATTTGAGCATCGTGGGCTTCGCAGCTGTGGCGCTGGCAGCGATAACACGAATTTACGAAAAAAAAAAGGACATTAGCAAACTAGAAAAAAACGTCTCGCCTGACAGCATCTGCGGGAGACCTCCGTGGCTATACGTGATGGGAGTGATTAATCTCACGTGTCAAACTCGTCGAAAGGAGCGTTAAACGTGCATCGCTAAGTTTAACACCCTCTCTAAGTGGTTCTGATGAGGAAAAGAAGAAAGCAGATTCTCCCGTAACTGTCTGTCTTTAAGAGGACACCTCATCATGTTGGCACAGGGATGGGGAATAAAATGTATAGGAAGGAGAAGATAAGAGAGAGAGAGAATAAAAAGGGAAATAGGGCACATTCGATTCGCCTCCCTTGGCACGTGGTCGAACCAACGCCACGCGCAGGCAACCGGGACAGCCGCCACCCTTCCTTGCATACGCCTCCGGATGTTGAGGAAGAGGTTGTCTTTACAACCCACAAAATATCGCACCAGCCTGCAAGTCGTCGCGGTTGAAAGTACGTGAACGAAATCGATCCGGCCGAGAACCGATGACTGCTTGTGTAGTGAATCGCTTCGTCAAACCCTCTGCCATCGTTTTTTTTTTTTTTTTGCTGCTTATAACAATTGCACGGACCGCGATTCTAAGGTGCGCTTGCAGCGTCGGGCGTTGGTCCAACTGCGGAAGCTGACGGTGTCTTTTGCGTTCGGGTAATCTAGTTTATACACCGACCGTCTGTTAATAGATAATTGAAGAGCGTGTGTTATCCGGAAACCCGCCCTGCAAACAAAATAAACAGGTGGGCGACATCAAAAAAAGACAAGCTAATTAACGTAGTTCTTCGCAGTTTAATATGCGCACAAACGCGCGCCTTGTATAACGTAACGCGGAGCTACGGTCGTCAGCAATCTTAACGCGAACACTTGGATGCATGGCCAGGGCTAGTTTGATTGATGCCAGCCACGAAGTGCTGGACGCTTTTGCCGAGATAATAACCTCGGTAGGCTTGGATATTATGTCGGCATGTATGGTTAGCATCTTGGCAACAGAACCCAACCGTGCGTGGTGTTAGCGTCAATCGAACTGCTGCAGGACACGTGGCGGAGCGTTCGTGTTTAAGGTGCTGACGGCTGTACATTCATAATAGCTCGGTGAAGTGGGTCGCTTGTTTATTTGGGAGTATCTACCCGTAAGATTGAATGGGCGAAGGAGTTGTTTCGATGGGATCCGATCTTTCTTTGTATTTATTATTTTCCTTTTCGCCATCGCACGTGTGCTGCATGAATGATATAGCCAGCCGGGAAACGCGAGCCGCCAGAACAAGGACAGCGCTGTGAGACTTTTCCGTTCGTACCAAGTTCGCCGTGACCCGGACCGTGCAAAAAAAAAAAAAAAAAAAGCGATGGACTAGGCGCTGTGTTCAGACAGGTAACGTCGAGCTGGTTTTGTTTATCGTGGGTAGACAGGCTTGGTCCATCGGTGCTCGGACGCGCCCTGCTAGAGTGGGTATCGGGGCATCGCTTGTTTGGAGGAGCGGGCCTGCCCGCCCGCTGCGCTGTACCAGAAGGGGCTGTGACGCGCCTGCTCTATAGCACGGCGCAGAGCGCGTCTGCTGGCCCCATCCGGTCGGTCTGCTGATGGCGTCTGGGCCACGGAATGCTTTGTCCACGCTTGCCGCTCGTGGCCAGCACTGGACGGAAGATGCAAACGGGAGTCCCCGCTACGGCTTTCGTCATTGTACAGACGCCTGTCGCGAAGAGGTAGCTAGCTAAGTAGCCCGACCCAAGCGTCGGCGTTGCCCGGGAGACAGGGTGGTTGGAACCTGTCCTTGTACACACACCACGCGCATAACTTTATGTAAGTAAACACAAAATATGGGCATACATTATGTCCCGTGAGCCAAAGGCTATTTGTCAGACCACTTAGAAATATGTTCAAATACGAACACAGACAAAAATGCATTAAGGAGTAGCAAGTGAAGGATACAAAATTGCAGAGAATCAACATTGAAAGAGCAGCATATAAAGCCACTCTAGATAGATGAAAGATACAGTTAATTCTCACGACACTATAGATCTCGAACTTCAAGATAAAAAGAAAGAAATAAAGAAGATAAAGCATAGATATTTTGGGACGTGATAGACTATACATCAAGGAGGTTTTAATGAAGTTTTCGTGTATGTGAGACGGGGAAGGAAATTTGTGAACAACTCAGTCACTGTCGCATTTACATCGTTAAAACAACTGATAGCCAACAGTAACCGAATGTGTTGGTGAGCTGGTTGATGCTTGTCCCTGCTTTTAGCGCAAACGAAACGGCGCAAGGAAGATGACGGTATGCAGTGCTACTCCGTGCTGTTGGGAGTAGCGCTGGGTCGTGTCGCCTTTTTTTTGCGTCGTTTGGCTGCCCTAAAGTTTACCGCGAACATCAACCGACATTGGCCAACAGATGGATAACATGAAGCCAACATTTAGCCAACATTAACAAGCGCTGGTAGCGTATACCGCGTTCGCGGCAGGCTTGTGAACGTTTCCCTCTTTGATCGAGGCAAGCTGAACCCGCCGACCAGAAATGATCGGCGGGTTCGAGGAGGTTAGGACCTCTGATTGATTTCTGTGCGGATAGTAATTTGCGCATTCTAGAGTCTGACAAAGAAGGACATTTTGTTATTATTCCGGAAAACTTGTATTTGGAAAAAGCAACCACAGCAATGGATAAGAATTTTCGCGAAGTTTCCGTTGATCCCTCTAAGATTAAATCACGTGCTTTGGCTTTGATGAATGAGGTTGGATTAACGAAAGTAGCAAACGAAGTCAAGCGAGAAAAAGGGCTCCTTCTGCAGGCCTTCTTCAGTGTAAAGACGCATAAGCAGAACTATCCTTTCAGGACCATCGTCTCGGAAAGAAGGTCATGGTTAAATGTTATTTCAGGGTACTTGCAGACTAATCTCGCACAGCTTAAGCTGGAGGACCCTTTCGAAGTCGCCAGTTCTAACTGCGTAGTTCAAGTTCTGCAGAATAATAACCCTGGCGGTTGCTTTGGATTCAGCATAGACATAGAAGATCTTTATTATTCCCTGCCTCATGTACAGTTATTGAAATTCGTGCAACAGACCATCGAGGGACAAATGAATGAGTTAGGCTTCGTCGAAAGTTGCAAAATACCGGTTGCTAGCTTCCTAGAGCTTTTGGAGTTTTACTTGAAGTCCACGATCGTTCAGTGGCAAGGAAGGACAGTTATCCAAAGGGCAGGAGTGTGCATAGGTTCCTGCGTAGCGCCAGTACTAAGCAGCATCTTTTTAAGTTTCGTTGACCGCAAAATAAATGATAACCTAGGTGAATTAGCTTTGAGAATTTTCCGCTTTGTGGATGACTATTTGGTTTTCGTCAATAGGCTAAATTTCCAAAGATCGATTGTGGACGTCGTAAAGTTGTTTAATGAACAGGGACAAGGTCTTAGGTTTACTATTGAGGTTCCTGAAAAGGAGGAGTTGCAGTTCTTAGACCTTAGACTGTCTTTCAAAGCGGAACATGTGTGTTGGACCTATCAACCGAGGTCAAAGAAGTCTCTTCTTGATTTCAGATCAGGGCACTCGAAATTGATTAAACGAGGTATAGCCACTTCCGCTATAAGGTCCGCCCTCAATAAGAGTTGTCCCCATCGTATGCTTGACAGCGTTAACTATCAGGTGGAGAGGCTGCGTGATGCAGGCTTTCCTCACTCTATCATTTCTACGACTTGCGATAAGCTGCTGCGTGAGGTCAAGGGGCAGTCCTCCCGAGTGAAAGAAAAAGATTTTAGCCGTTCTGTCTACATTCCATATGTTCATTCTTTTTCGCACAGATTAAAGAAAGTAGCATCTAAGTTCAGATTAAACGTTGGGTTTTCAAGCAGAACGAAGCTTAAGGGACTTTGCCAGGCAGTAAACACTCGCATAGAAGGCAGGAAGACTGGAATTTATCAGCAGTGTAGTATCAAACATACTATGAAGTTTCTCCCGTGCATGCAGAATGTCGTGTACTCAACCCCATTTTCATGCGGGCGAGAGTACATTGGTCAGACCGGGCGTTGTGTCAATATACGGCTAAGGGAACACCACAGTTCCTTGAAAGGATTTGCGCATTCACATTTGTCTTTGCATTGCCGCGAATGTGGATGCCACCCACTTTTTGAAAAAACAAAAGTACTCTTCAAGCACCCAGACAAGCTTTCAAGAGAAATTATGGAGGCATTTTTTATAAATAAGAAAGGGTCTCAATGCGTTAGCCAGCCGTCTATCGCCTTACTTGGTAATGAATTATCTTTGTTAGATAGTGGCTAAAGTTCATTCGTCTGCTCATGCCCGGTTTTCTTGGCGACATTGGAATCTTATAGTTTGAAGTATGTGTTATTTTTGTGGCAAGATTGCGTGCACATGACAAAGCCTTGTCGCCGTGTATAATTTTATCGATTGAGGGGGCTGGTTTGGTCACGAGGTCTTCTGTTCTGTCTATATATATATTCTCGTGTTTTCAATAAAAATTTCAGTTGAAAGTCAGCGCTGTACCGTGTCCTTCTATCGCTCCTGTCCGGGTGTTTCGCGCTGTTAACCACGATGAATGCTCACCAACTAGCCCAGTTCTCCATCTTGCTCAGAAATGATCGTTGTCGGCATCATAACCATTGTACCCAATAAAGCGTGGCACGGCCGCGGGCAGTGTTTTCGGCTTCTGTCTCCTCTTGTTGTTTCGCAGCGCTGCCTGAGCCTTGTATTCCGGCGGTCGCCACTAAACTCGTCGGGACTTGCCTCCTCTCCCACGGGCCAAACGCAGGAACGGGTCGGCCTCGCGGGACGTGTGCTAGGGCGTCGTCATCGTCCTTCCGACGCCCGTCCGTGGAGTTCGCCGCGCGCGCTCGTGACGTGGTCGACGAACCGGCCGTCCCGTCGGGATGGGCAGCTGTCGTCGACCTGCCCTAATGGCTCGTTGCGATGTGACAAAATAAAGAGAAAGAAATAAAGAAGATAAAGCATAGATATTTTGGGACGTGATAGACTATACATCAAGGAGGTTTTAATGAAGTTTTCGTGTATGTGAGACGGGGAAGGAAATTGGTGAACAGCTCAGTCAATGTCGCATTTACATCGTTAAAACAACTGATAGCCAACAGTAACCGAATGTGTTGATCGTTCTGCAGTGACCCAAAGATGACGAGGGCGCCGAACGATCGCTCACCTGACTCGACGTTATTCCCTCGATTGGTCTCGTCCCTTATCCGGTCGGTCGTAGTTGTCCGGCGCCGTGAGCAAACGGGGACTGCATCCTAGAAGAGTTAGAGAGATTAGAACAACGGGATGAGTGCCTTGTTAGGCTATGGCTTGTGCAGCTCGCACGGCTCCCATGCGGTTTCCAAGACAGGGTGGATGTTACATGTGAGGCCTGTCCACTATAGGTGCTTCTATAAGCGCTGAAAAACTCTTGCTAAGCGATAGAACGCGCGAAAGGAAAACGCGAGCGGCAAAGGCACCTTGAAATTCCCGCAACCAATTGTCCTGATGTCATAGATTTTGACGGCGTCTTCAGGGTCTTACGTACTTTCTAATCAATGTAAATGAATCCTCCGATGGGGACATGGACTTAAAATATTGTTTCCAAAAGTTTCGTTCAGCTAATGTGGCCAAAATAATAAAAGAACACTTTGAATTCCATATCGTCTTGTGCCGAGTTTTCGGCGTGAGATTTGAAAATTATACTTTGGCCTTCATTTTATATTCTATCAGTGATGTTGAACTTAATGGCATTAGAGTTTTTTCAGAGTATGATTCATCAATCTAAACCGATTCAATGTTTGATCTAGTGTCGCCTTAATGTCGTTTCAGGAGACAATTGAGGAGGGGGGGGGGGGTGGTATTGCTGTTTTGTACGATTAGTCAACGACCATTGTAGGAACAAAAGTTGCACTCGTTATGCTACAGTTCTCGCGTCTCTTAACCTGCAAACCTAGTAGTATAAAGCAGTATATTTCACGTCCTTGTAGCAATAAACCAACGGATCTTTGCATGTCGATATCCTCACAAACCTTACTTGCGCTCTTTTTTTTTTTTTTTTTTTTAGGGGCGAGGCTCCTTATAGCGGCACCCGTTCGTACTTCGTAGACGTTGTATATGTAACAAGTATAACATTTTGACCTCCAAGGTAGTGCCGGTGAGAGATTTCTTCTGTGCGTTGTTGAACAATAATAAAATAGTGCAGTCAATGTACATACCAATGACTGCTATAGGGAAATGAGAGACAGGAGCATTCGGCTTTTAGTTAACGCGCTCGCTGCGATCCCCATTAGCAGCCATTGGCATGTACATTGAGCACTATCTGACAAGAAAGGGTTGCTACGTTATACTTGCTGGGTGTAACCTCCTTAGTTTTAGAAAGGTTTAGCGAGCGTTGAGCCGCAGTGCCATGAATACAGTGAACTAGTATATATCATGAACACGAGGTGGTTAAAGGTGGGAAGTAGAACCGAAGCGCAAGCCGTAAGAAAGTGTGCGTGTGCCACCTCTCGTTTAGTCCTTGGAATGTCCGCTGGATGGCGGTGCTTATATATGGGGAATATATGATGAAAAGATGCGAGATGGTGGTACTTGGGAGTGTTGAATAGATGGACGAACGGACACACAGACAGATGCATAGATGGACGCATGAATGGACGCATGAATGGACGCAGGGACGGATGCATGGACGAACGCAGGAACGGACGCACGAACAGACGCACGCACGGACAGGCGGATGGACGCATGGACGGTCACACAGATGGACGCATGGGCGGACGGAAGCAAGAACGAATGGACGGACGAATGCTTCGCCCCACGCTCCATCATTCAGTCCGTGGATATGCTGCCAATTTTTTTTAACCGGTTTTGCTTGTTCAGCACGTCCTGCGGTTTCCTATCCCCTAAGGAGGTAATCGCTAAACCTAAAACACGTTAGTGGCAACGAACCGTACAATAGAGCTTCGCTCGGGGCTCATTACGATTTCGGAAAAAGAGCCAATGAAGTCGCCCGCGGCGAAGTCTGCTGCATGTGTACTCAAGGGTCTGTGCCATCTCATCTTCGTAGCAGTCGCGCGCGAGACGGAATATTCCAGACATTTGGGGGTGTGTGCAGATCCGACTCTCGCCGAGATGAGCCGTTTTGTCGGGAGAGGGGGGGCTAATGGGCGTCTTGGCGACCGACGCGAGTGGATACTCGAAGTGAAAAGAGAGGGCCAAGGGATACGGCGACTGGCCGCGCCCGATAAAAAGCACGCACGCGTTTGACCTGTGCGTCCGCTCGCAGTCGCACCGCCGAGGAGGGTTTGTTCGGAAATCGGAGCAACGCCGGCCGGCCACACCAACCCCGCGGGGTCTACAGACGGCACCTTTCCGGGAAGACCTTGTGTTTGTTCCCTCCGCGCCGAATACGAGGCGGCGGCGAGTCGGCGATACGTTCTCTCGTCGTCGTTCCGTGTTTTTTTCTTTCTTTAGCCAGCGCTCTTGTTTCGTTAGATAAGGCGGCGTGTAACAGTTACCCCCGTTCGTCAGCTCCGGCCTGCAAGGTCGCCTCGGCTCAACCGAGTTTGATACTGTCGCTGGCCTCGTGTTTGTGAGAACGCCTAGGCGACGGAAAGGGGCACAAGAACGACGAGATCCGCTCGGAAGAGCTGGCTGGCTGTGAATGGGCCACGGAGGCTCTTAATTTCTTGTTTTTTTTTTTTTGCAGTTATCGGCGGTGTGTTCAACAACCCCGAGAAAGAGGATAGCATTGCTTCGTTAAATTTCATTTTGTTCTTTCTTTAGGGGATTTTGTTAAATTGTTGCACCTGGAGGGTTCAAGATGCGAAGAATATAATGCCAAGTGGCTCATTCTTTCTTTCTTTTATATCTTCTTTGAGAATTTACAAAACTGCACGCGGCTTCGTTTGATTATGTAAATACCCCCCCCCCCCCCCCCCCAATAGACAACTTGGCCCGGAATGAGTAACTTTGCTGTCCGCTGGCAATGCTGTTTTTTTTTTTCCGAAAATGACGCCGGGTAATCAGGCGCTCCCCAGGAAATATTTGTGAAGGGTGGGTGGACGAGTTAAACTAACCTTCATGTGTGTGTGTGTGTGTGTGTGTGTGCGTGCGTGCGTGCGTGTGCATGCACATTCGAAACTGAAATCTTGGGGGAAAGGCTGGTAGTTTCATTGCCGCCCCTCTCCCCTTTGCTTCGCCAATGCAGTGAGTTTCCGCCCGCTTCTGTTCCTGCCTTTCGACATGGTCGTCTTCCGCTCTGCCCTCTCTCCCGATCGGTCTTTCCTCTCTCTACTGTAATGTGATCAGGAGTATAGTGTATTATACAGAGAAATGAACGTCACGCATTTGTTCAGCACCGTTTTCTTTCAGTCTGTTTCCGAAAGCAGTCCGAAACGACTTCTTTCTGCGGCTAAATATAGAAATCTCGCCTTTTCGACTCTAGCTCTCGAAACTGAGTTTATCGTCTCGTTCATCACTGCGCTTGCTTGCGCTCGTTGAACGCTGGGTTGGTTGCGCAGTTCAGTCCGAGCCCCGTCCTTGCGCGGCCTCGGACAGCGTTTTGACAACGAGCTCCTCAGGCAGGGTAGGACCGCAGGATGGAATGCGCGAATGATTGGCGGTAAGAGGGCGGGAGGTGGGGTGGAATGACTGCAGTGCTCTCTAACTTCCATCTTCGCCTCCCTTCTCCTCTGCCCCACCGTTCTACTCTGGTGCGCGAGCGCGCCTGCTGCCTGCCCCATCAGCTGCGGCAGATGTGAAGCGGCCGTTTCGGTTTCGCCGCATTCGTGCTAAGCATTCTTGTTCCCCCATCTCGAAAAAAAAAAAAAAAGGCAGAGAAAAGGAAGCCAAATGTTAACTGTGGGGAGAGGTTAGCAGCACGCAGCGTCGCGAGGGCTTAGTGACAAAAAAAAAATGCACTGGATGACAGTGTACAAAAGAAGAGAAGGAAAAAAAAGGGGGGGGGGAGACAGAAGGGTACACGAATACTTTGGCACAGAGAGCCACGTTCATCTGCTCTTTGTTCTGATGCCCGAACTTACCTCCTCTCTTTATTCTCTCTCTCTCTTCTCTACGCGTGTACGCGCATGAACACGCGTCGCTTATTTTATCGCTTATCGTCGCTTATTTTATCCTTATTTTATGCCGTCAATGGCCGTCGAAAGCAGCCACGCCATAAACCGTTGTTCCCCTCTCCCGCGTTATTCGCGTCCTTCCAGGTACTCCGCACCCCTGCCACGCCGTCGGTTATTATTTCCCTCTCTCCGCGCTCCCAATAACACACATGAATGGTCGGCAGTGACGACTGGCGGCGGCAAGAAGGATGAAATAAAATAAAAAAAAACTAAAATAAAGAACATAAGCACGCACTCACGCTGTTCTTTCTCCGGTTGAACCGTTGGGAGTTTTTTTTTTTTTCCCTCCTTTTGCCGAGGGAGTGTGCGTAGCGCGTGCCCGACAAGGGAAAGCGACGTCGGTGGAGGTTACGTCGGGCATGGCCTCGGGAAAAGCAGTCGAAGTGCAATGGGAAGATGCTGAGCCGAGAGAATCTGGGGAAGGGGGGCAGGCTTTGCGGCGCTGCTGCCTTCCCGGAACGGTCCCTACCACCACCACCAGTGACGGGGGCGATGCAACCGGTCTCCCCGTAGCGCGGGCGCGTGTCTCTTCGATCTCTCTTGCCTCCCTTCTCCGACGTTTTTTTTTTTCTTTTCGTTTTGCAGGGTAGGTGGTTCATCTCCCTTTCTCCCCCTGCATTCCCGCTTCGAGTCTCTCCCTACTTTCCCACTTAACCTCGCGCAAGCTCATGTTTACGCTTTCGCGAGACGCGACTGGTTTATCGTCGTGGAGAACCACACGTTCAGCGGCTTCGCTCGTGCGGGGCACACGCGCTCCGTTTTAGCGGTGAAGCTCCTTAGGGTGTGAATCTGTCCTTCCCCCGATGTTGATGTACGCACCCACTTGTAGTTGTATAAAGTGTTCAGTAGATGGCGTAAGCGTCAATCTCTATATATAATTTTATATTATGTCACTAGATGGTGCTAGTGTTTCGGTGCATGCTAGTGTTTCGGTGCATAGAAAGGACAAAAATAAATATTGGAAAAATAAAATATGGACAGTGTGCCGTAAATGGCAGAGAATCTTAAGCTGAAAATTTATCTTTCTCCATTAAGATAGAATTTATCGAAGTAGAGGCATTAGGCCAACATGAAAAAAAAAAGGGAAAAAAGGTTTTTTTTTTTTTTTGTCGAGCCTGGTGGCATACTTGTCACCACCCCGTTATAAAGGGGACGCTCATAGCATCCATCCATCCATGCTAAAACCCCGGCAGGCAGGCAGACAGACGGATGGACGCTTCGCCCCACTCATCATCATTCACCCCGTGGATATGCTGTAATTTTTTTTTCTTTCGTTATCGTCTTCTCGCGGGATCGATACGTGTTTGGCCGGCACATCGAACCCGGCTTGGAGGCCGCACTCGGGATATTACGGCGAGGCTCTATGTGCGTAGGCAAAACATCCGTCCGTACGCAGAAAACCCCCTTAGCGCAAGTGTGTGCGAAAGAAATTGGGCGATCCCCAATCACGACTGAAGGATTGTGATAAAGAGATGGCGGCAGAAATGATGCAGGCCGCTCAAATGGCTCCTTAAGATTGTATTCGAAAAGGCAATTAAGCGAATGTGGCAAGCCAAACTAGGCGACTCGTGTCGCTGCAAAGAAACGCGATGCTCAAACGGAAATATCTACTGGGACATTCTGTGCCCCTCTGAACGTTTCATCAAAGTGCGGTTTCACCTCTTTGCCGTGTGCTACGCAGCCCTTTTGCTCACCCACCTTCGCAGTGCAGAATGGCTCGGGGCTGTCGCTGTTTAGTATTGTCGTGGCACTTCCGTTCTGTCTGTGGGGACGCGTGTGCTTTCCCTGCATCGGCAAGGCGGAGATGGCCCGTATATGACCTGTACGGTGATGCGAAAACGATGTCCCGGAGGCATCACCACAGACAAACTCTCGCGGCCGATCTTTCTCGGCGGGATTATATTGAAGCCTGCGCTTGTCTTCGAAGCATGCTCTATTTTCTGAAAAGTAAGAACATCCACATACTGACTGTGACGCACTTAAGCACTTAAAATACGCGAAGGTTGAATAGAAAACCTTAGGTCACCGTGATTTCAGCAGCACGTCGTACCAACACAAACGAGACTTATAATTCTTGTTTCACATGATTTTTGTAGCGACTGACTTTCCTCGTATGCAGTCAACAAATCGCGTGCCTTACTGAATTCTGTGGCGGCGACGTTACATCGCCCCACCGCATTCCCTCGGAATTCTTGCCGATGCCCGTCGTTGTGGCACTGTACGCAAAACGCGATATTTAACGTGCACATTGATTGGTAATATGAAGAGCATAGTTATTCATAATTAGTTGGGTTTGCGAAGAATTCAGCAGCTGCCTCCTTGTGCTATGCGGCGGTATGCGGTTCCGAAAAGAAGGTGAAGTTTGGAATTCCATACATCTTCCGGGGATCTAATACGAAAGGATGCATACACTACTGTGCCATAGTTTACTTTTTATGTCGAATCCATCAGCGCGTTATGACGAAAACGAACCCAGGGCCGCTGTAAAGAAGGCCGTGCCGCTCCCCTCAACGCTCCTATCGCAACACATCGTCGCTGAATGTGCTAACCGTCTTCTCTCTTTGATCGACAACGGGGTCGCTGAATCGTCCGCATTTCGCGCGTCGCGAAGCTCATTGGGAAAACTCGTGTTTCCCAGGCAGCGGCGCGAGTCACCGTTCCGTGGCCGATGATGATAATAAGGGTTGCAGCGCGAGCACGAATGTGCTAGAAAGAAACAGACGAAAGTCGAGGTACGGAAGGCAAAGAGGACAACACGAGCGCCTCTTTGCCTTCCGTACTTCGACTTTCGTCTGTTTCTTCTAGCACATTCGTGCTCGCGCTGCAACCCTTATTATCATGAATTCAAACCAACTAGCCCAAATCGCCGATGATGAGCAGCGCTGAGTCGAATGGTGTGCGAATAATGCGGCGGGCCATCTCGTTGCGGTGCCATTGTGGGAGGGGGGCTTCGATGAGGAAGCGGCGGGCGGCGGCGCCCGGCTCAGGGCCTCGGCGACGGCGGGAAGGTCATTAAACTCGGCCCCAGACGTGATCCGCCGCGAGGCTTTGCGTGTGTCAAATCGTGACGACTATACTCGTGTACCGTAGACCTGGAGCTGTTGCACCGACGGGATTGTCGCGCGTGACAAAACGTGACGCGAAAGGAAAGAACGAGTACAGTCAGCTGTTAGCAGCCGGCTTTATTGTGTGCGTGCAAGTATACGACGGATGAACTCGGCCGGAAATCACCTTATACCTTGCTGCTAAAGCAGGTTACAACGTAGAGATAATGTGAGCATTTTACAACACGCTTCTTTATCACCTGTTCATAACCGTCATCGCATAGTGGTTCTTCATTTTCATCGTTAGTGGAGATAGTCCCCCCGAGTCTGTTATGTGCTTTGGAGGTGACGGTTTTGGTCACGTCTTTCGGGCCTAATAAACGCGTGTAAAGGGCTACGTCGCAATAAATGTAAGCCCCAGCAACAAAGCAGGGATTGCAGACGCATACAAACTGATAGGTTTTACCGTTTGTTCCACTCTTAAAGTTTCATACAATAATACCCAGAGAGGAATATGGAGCTAGTGTCTACGCGGACTCCTTCAACGGTGCCTGTAACCCCATGGCAATGATGGGAAATACAGGCTTCGGATCTGTTTCGGATGGACCACGCTATGGAGATTCGCGATGCTTGTTCGCTGGGTGCAAAACAAAGTGATATGAAGTTATGTCTAATTGAAACTGGCTTCATTTTTTTGTACTCAAACTTTATGTCAAAAGGTTTTTGTAACTAGGCGCTAAAAGTAAAACCTGGACAAATTTAACCAACAGGGTTTGCATTGCTCTGTCATTGCGTTCCAGATTTGGCATCAAACTGTTATGAATTATTCTTTACAACATTTCAAAACACACATTCTTGTTTTGCCCTCGGGAGTCCGCAATATCTATTTATAAAAATAAGAGCACAGTATTAAGTGAGGAACACTTGACGTTTCGTCTGCTGCGATGCCAGGTGCGTTTGTTCCAAGTGCTCTGCCCCCAACGCACCTCTCGTTTTGTTGTGAAGTCGAGTCAGAAGAGCCTGACGGTGCGTCTATTTCGCGTCGCCGTCGTCGTGCATTTGATTTCAACGAGTTTTGGCAAGACGCACTAAGAACAAACGTGAACTCGATGTATATATCCTGCACTGGCATGTGCAGCGGTGAGTGGACGATGTTTCGCTTAAACTGTAAAACAACTTATACAGCTCCAGCGTTGCAGTTAATTGAGAGGCCCAGCAGTTTCCAGCTTCTTTGAACAATAAAGGCGCAGCTTCAGTCCTTTGCACCCACCCTACTACCCACTCTATATACGCGAAGAACGAAACTTAAACTGTAGAAAAAGATCAGTAGACAGCTCATTGGCTAATGCGATGCAATCCGAAGCGTGTACTTCCCATAATTCCCATGAGGGTACGTGATTGCAGCGCCAAGTTCCTCTCTAGGTATTATTGTATGTAACTCTATGGTTCCACGTAAGTGAAAAAAGATATGTCCCACAAGATTTAGAGAAAAAATGTCCGTGGTGTTCACACACACCTGCGTACTCTCGAGGGCAAAATCGCGTAACATTGTAAGGCACCGAGTGGCCCACACACATAGACAGCCCGTACATTATTACTAAGCAACTGCACGTTACACAGGCAGTGGGTGGCATGGCGTGCGGACGTGGTCAAGCAGAGCCAAATAGTTTTGCTTGTCCAGGCAGAGCGAGCCGCTAGTGCAAGCGGAGTTCTGGCCTGAGAACCTGACTACAACTGCCTGCATAGTTATTATTGTTTTTTTTTACTTAAAAAATAAAGCTGTTTTCTCCTGCTCCAGCTACAGTCGTTGCTGTCCAACCCTGAGAAAATTTCCATCGATGGCCGCCCATCCACTTGCGCTTGCTCATTTTCATGACGTCAAGCATGTATGGCGCATTCAACCTATATATGTTATTTTATTCATACAGATACCTGCTAGAGTCGCATGGTTATCGTTCGAAAACCAACTTTCTGCTAAATTTCAGCATAGATAAGTAAGTCACTGCTCATCCGAAGGAGATGTGCTAGGTAGAGACGACAAAGTTTCAATTCTTAGTTTGCGCAGTACCTGCATTAGCATAACTAGAAGTATTTACTGTTTGAGGGGAAACCGCCTATCACGGTTGTCTATTTCCCCGATGACTCGATCATGTTATTGACGTTGATAGAGACGTTATGACAGCGCATAACGAACCGCTTAGAACAGTTGACCAACATTTTTAGCCAGCGATAACTAACATACCAAGTGGTGCTGGTAGCATGCTATTAATTACGGTAGTTTAGTTTCGTCAGAAATTAGCGTCGTTTTCGGAATCATAACCATCGCATCCAGTCGGAGAAAGTGTAGGTGGAAGAGGAAGAGTGAGTATATATATATATATATATATATATATATATATATATATATATATATATATTTGAGCTACAGTTTCAGCAGTTTGGCGCTCACAACCGACTGAAAACATGCACTGGCTTGGTGTGCCTCCCTGACGTGAAGTTCACAACCGGACAATAGTTAATCTCGTCTCTCGTCTGCCAGTCCTCCAGGTGTGCTGGTGCGGGCATATTCTGAGTTTGTTTTGCGTATTTACATCCGGAACTCTGACATTGAGGCACTGCGCCGTGCTCCCGACCGGGCTGCAGAAATTAGGTGCCTTTCTCCTCTTCTAACCACTGCCACCACCACTCTGACACTGCGAGATATGCTTCTTTATTTATTTATTTTTTTACTTTTTCTCTTCCTCTTCCCTGGCCGTTGTAAGTGATATAGTGCGCTCGTCATTGCGAGAAAGTTTTGGCGGGGAGAGTGTGCACGATTGATTGAACAGCGGCACACGTCTCATCACGCTGCTTATGGAATGATAAAATGATAAGGGGGTTACGCCAGCTTGTATAGCGCAACAAGCGCGCAGCTTCTCTGCCATAGGAGCCCTTTGTATTCTATTCAGTACAGCGAAGTTGTCGCGCAACTCTACTCTGTTATAACGAAACGAATGAGGGGTCTCGCTTGCTTTAGTTCTCCACCGTGTGCTCAGATTTGGGTGCGCGTTAAAAAAACCCAGGTGGTCAATATTTCCGGAGCCCTCTACTACGGCGTCTCTCATAATCATATCGTGCTTTTGGGACGTTAAACCGCACATATATATCTATCATCTGCTTTAGTTCTCCAGTAAGCTAGCAGAACATTATCGCGAAAGCACTATAACTGAGGGTAGGCTTTCGTCTGTTTTCAAATGTGTAAGATGTGTCAATCGCTCCGAAAAAGTACCCCTGCGCTGATGCAGTTATCGATGAACTCTTTTCTCGATGGCCTGTTGTGCGTCATCTGTGTGCGGACAGTTATCTCTTTCTCTCCCCATTCTTCTTATGGTAGGGTAGCGAACCCGGCTGACCTTCCACAGCGTTCTCTTTCTCATTATCGCTCTCTCCTCCCTTTAATACTTGAAGGAATACCGTAAAGAGTTTTAGCGTCAAATTACTTTATAAGGATGCGCTACGCGCCCCCACATAAACTTGCTTTACAGGGCACGCCATCGTAATGTTAGTGCACTTTACGCCAAGGAGGAACCTTCGTTGTCCCGTATACGGGACAACGAAGGTTCCTCCTTGGCGTAAAGTGCTATAGTAAAGTACTATAGCTATAGTATCCACTACACATGAGGCTGTGGCTATGCAGGTCACCCCGTTGTTGAGCTGTTCCTCCTGGTGGTGAGGCATCAGACTATTTCACTTTCCGAGGTTAGCGTCCTCTTGCGTGTAGCACGATGCGTCTTGTGTGTACTCACGCTGTTTTGAGGCCTTACCACAAGCGTGGGTGGCCTCGGCCGGCGGGACTTTTGGTTTCGTTGTGGGACTGTATTATTTTCGTCTTAGTGGCGGGGAAATCATGGAAGGGTAGGGCGCGGGGAATATGGGAGGCGGGGTGTGCTTTAAAAGACGGGATGGAGATTTGTCGCGCACGCGCGTCTCTGCCGCCGCTCAAAGCTTTATTGTTACCGTTCTTTCGGCGAGCCGCCTGAAGAAAAAAAAAAAAACGCGTCTAACGGTTCCCGCTGTTCCCCCCACTGCATCCGAACTTTGGCGTTGGTCGCCTTTCCCTCTCTCTCTCGTGTCGGCCATCTGGTGTCGGCGGACGGGAGCTGTCGGTAATTGGCGGCGCACGCGACGTCGAGGGGGAGGGCGGGCAGCTGCGGTGTTTCAACCGACGGACGCTTGTGTCACGCGCGTACTTGAGCGTCCTGCGTTCGCACCCCCCCCCCCCCCCCGCAACTTTAACCCTCGGGTCTCTTCTGCAGCCGCCACCGTGAGTTATGCGAGCTTTGAGAGGACGCTATCTTCAAACACGCGGTACGCTGTATACGTGCACAAACACTTACTATAGTTTGGCTGTGGCCACGTTCTCCCCGCTTTAGGCCTCAGCTGTGTTTGTTGCCCGCGGCAACCGATAGCAAATCTCATGTGGCAGGCTTAGAACTTTCGGTTGGGCGGGTTCTTCACAAAGTTCGGTAAAAACGGTTTTTCCTCCCTGCGTCAATAATAGTTTTCGCTTCCTTACCCGATTTAGACGGACGAAGTGATTCCGAAAGTGCAGCCCGTCCTGAGCGGTATCGTTTGCAGTATTACGGCGTTACGATATTGGGCGCTTGTCACACACTTCGGGTGAGGCCCCGCCGATCCAACATCGACGTGCGGCAGACTCGCAGGCTTCCGTTTTACGCTTCGACCTGCGACGCCTGAAAGGCCTCGAAGTGGCACATATCGAATTTATTAGCGGGTTGGTCGACCCGTGCGGGGTTGCACGTGTGGTGATGTGTGGGCCTGACCGACGCACTCATAGAGCAGACACGGAGTTTGATTACACATAAACAAGCATTTAATTGAAACAAGGGCAAAGGCAGAAGTTAACAAAAATAACAGACAGGAATAACACTGATGCGCGATGGAAAGAACAGCAATGTAACAAAATGGGCTAAAAACACTACAAAAGATACAGGCTAAATACAAATATGCGGAACATTAATAAAATAACCACAAGATGGAAATCAAAGGAGAGAGACACTAGAAATTAATTACAGAATGATCATGGTGGCGCTTTAGAATTTAAACGTGCGACGCAGCGCACACTACAAATATTAAAAAAAAAGGCTGGTTAAAACAAGTTTACGGTTTAACAAAAAAGTCACAATAAAAAGTTCCATACGGACCAAACCAGCCCTTGGTGCACGTAGGGGAGTTGACGGGTGCCGCTGAAGGTCTCGCCGGCTTGGTAGACGACGAGGGTGCCCGGAATTGCAGCCGTCTCAATACGTTGCGCGGGTCACTCCGTGCTCGCCGCCTACGCGAGACTCGCGACACCGACGACCGCACTTGTTGCTGTCTGTACGTCAACTGCTCTTCCGATGCAGTTCAAACCTCCTCGGGGGCGTACACGTGCTCCCGTCTCATCTGGGAGTAATTTTTCTTGTTTAGGTCGCCGGTGCCCCTTCCGGTACCGGTGCAGGGAAGACGAGCCGGCGCCACGCTGGGTCGTTATAGTCGCCGGATGTCGTCCCCTAACACAAAAGCGCCCTTCCTTGGTAGGTGGGGCCCGCGGATGCTCCGAAAATTGGAGTCGTTTGTGACATAGCCCCCTTCTTAAGAATATTACTGTGTAATGTTCAAGAAAATCACAAACGCTCAATGTTCGAGAGCCTGCCGTGTTCCGGTTGTCCACTAATGCGTTTTCTTTTCGCGCGCACCATTTCTCTGACGTGGACGACATCGCAGAGAACACCTGACACATTACACTTCACGGTCATCATACGATGAATGTCATAACCCGCGCACAACGTCATGTCCACACACATGAAAAGACAATGACAAAAATACTGCACATTTCCAAGCTAAGGCACGTAGCATCCTTTGATGCCACATATTAAAAACAATACACGCTTTAAGTGGTATTGAAAAGTCACTTATTGACACGCAGCTTTCAGAAAAGATGAATGAGTAATAAATCGGCATGATCATTTGTGCACAGTTCTTGAACATGCTGCACACTAGCGCTTCATTTCGAAGTAACAACAAAAACTAAAGCTTTCAAGAACATATATCGCCATGTTTATCACCCAAGCCTACCGCGTTAGACTTCGATTATGTGACCAACCAGTCTCTTAAAGAGAAGCCCAAGCAATTAAAATAACAATATCCCTAAAACAAGGCTTTCTAACTGAACGTGTAGTAAGTTTGAACAACAGAACACGTCAACAAACGCACAGACGACACAAGCAAACCAAAAAAAAAAAAACTAAGCGATTGCTCCGAACGTTTATCAAATGTTTCAAAATTGAATGACTGAAATGAACATTGTTTCAAAAAAGTATCCCATTCGCCTTGAAGGTTGGGTTTACGTTTCGATGTACATACACATAAGTTTTATCCGCGCCCGAGGTGGTCGCACTCTTGGGGGAGCCGTTTGAAACAACCCGGGCAGACAAAAGAGCGTATGGCCGCTACACGGACGCCTGTTTCCCGTTAGTCTGCACTCCGGAGGCACGCCTTCATCGACGCCTCGTTCTACGAAAACGGGTCCCCGAGCCACGTCGTGTCGCTTGGCCGAAAGGCGCTGCTTCGGCATGCACCCCGCGCTTCGAGCAGGACAGTGGAGCGAAGGGGGTCGGCTCTTCCGAGCTCCACGAACAAATGCCTGCCTCCCCCCTCTACCTGTCGGGCGGTTTGGGGCATGACTACCCCCTCTACTGGTGAATGCCACAAAACGCAATCGAAGCTTTCGTTGCGTTGATTGCCGTTTGGCAATTCTCGATTTCATGGGTGGATTTACACCCTTCGCTTCTCTCTTGTTCTTGCTTTTGCGGCGTCTTTTTCCTTTTGCACGTTGCTCAGTGCTAACTTTCGAGAGGTCCGCTTGCAACATTTGCAGAGCAGAACTTGTCTCGCTTGTCTCTTCGGCTCTAATGCCTATACAGTCGGGATTTTCCGTTAACTTGTGGACCCCCTGACTTGCGGGAAACTTGACCGACGGCTGAACAATGCAAGCGTCTTCCTCAGGGCTGCGCCGCTCGCACCTGGGTGAACTACTTGCGCCAACATTGCCCAGCTCGCAGTGTGCGTCAGCACACGACTCTGTCCCGCTGTCTGTACAGGGGTCCTCGCCTGCCGGACCGGAAGTACTGCAGACTTCAGTGTCAGCCGCCATAGAGACGAACGTACATGGTGGCTGTGGCGAATCGCCAGCAGAGGGTTTTTCTGTACCATTCGAACTCTGCCGGCACAGCTCCTCGTCACCATTTCTCCAGCTTTCGTTGGCCACTTTTGCCACAAAAGCGCTTTCTACCGCTAACACATTAGGTTCAGGAATGAACCTACTGTCCGCCTCCCAAGTACTACCGGCCTGCCCGGCCTTCGGCGGCTCTACACATTCGGGCTCTTTGCATCTTTTATGCATTACATCAAAAGCCTCAAACTCGCGCCGCCTGCTTTGAATCTTCAGGCGCAGTTTCTCAACGTACTCATGGTACGACTGTGCCAACTTGTTCGGGGCATGGACGGTCGCGCTATTCGAAATACCAGAGCCTGGGCAGGGGTCCGACTGCGTAGAGAACTGTCCTAACTTAAAGCGCTCTTTTGCTTCCTGTATTCTGAGTCTTGAATTTTCTCGCTCCTGTTCCATCAAAAATTCCAGATGTTGCCTGTACCTAATGCGTTCGGCATCGCGCTCCTCTTTAAGCCTATTTCGTTCTTTTTCAACGAAATTATATAACTCCTTGCCTACAAAGCCAAAGGCTTTGCCCTGTTCAATAAGCCTGTCAAACACCGTGTCGTGCATTACTATACACAGTTGTCAACCAACAAAGCAATAACAGACCGGCTACATACTGAACGCTCAGAGTTACGTCAGTCTCCCAGACACCACCACGTGGTCGGCCAGTCCTGTCGCGGACGCCAGATAATGTCACACACTTCGGGTGAGGCCCCGCCGATCCAACATCGACGTGCGGCAGACTCGCAGGCTTCCGTTTTACGCTTCGACCTGCGACGCCTGAAAGGCCTCGAAGTGGCACATTTCGAATTTATTAGCGGGTTGGTCGACCCGTGCGGGGTTGCACGTGTGGTGATGTGTGGGCCTGACCGACGCACTCATAGAGCAGACACGGAGTTTGATTACACATAAACAAGCATTTAATTGAAACAAGGGCAAAGGCAGAAGTTAACAAAAATAACAGACAGGAATAACACTGATGCGCGATGGAAAGAACAGCTATGTAACAAAATGGGCTAAAAACACTACAAAAGATACAGGCTAAATACAAATATGCGGAACATTAATAAAATAACCACAAGATGGAAATCAAAGGAGAGAGACACTAGAAATTAATTACAGAATGATCATGGTGGCGCTTTAGAATTTAAACGTGCGACGCAGCGCACACTACAAATATTAAAAAAAAAAGGCTGGTTAAAACAAGTTTACGGTTTAACAAAAAAGTCACAATAAAAAGTTCCATACGGACCAAACCAGCCCTTGGTGCACGTAGGGGAGTTGACGGGTGCCGCTGAAGGTCTCGCCGGCTTGGTAGACGACGAGGGTGCCCGGAATTGCAGCCGTCTCAATACGTTGCGCGGGTCACTCCGTGCTCGCCGCCTACGCGAGACTCGCGACACCGACGACCGCACTTGTTGCTGTCTGTACGTCAACTGCTCTTCCGATGCAGTTCAAACCTCCTCGGGGGCGTACACGTGCTCCCGTCTCATCTGGGAGTAATTTTTCTTGTTTAGGTCGCCGGTGCCCCTTCCGGTACCGGTGCAGGGAAGACGAGCCGGCGCCACGCTGGGTCGTTATAGTCGCCGGATGTCGTCCCCTAACACAAAAGCGCCCTTCCTTGGTAGGTGGGGCCCGCGGATGCTCCGAAAATTGGAGTCGTTTGTGACAGCGCTCGAAAACTTCTGTGGCTCCAACGGCGTTGCTAGCGGTTATTCCCGATGCTCTAAAAAAATAAAAGAGAGAGAGCGATGGAGAGAAAAAAAAAACTCATCTCATCTTTTGGCCTGGCTGACGAGAACCAGTAAAAACTTGAAAATTAAAAGCACCACTTTAAGGTGTACAGTATTTAGTACTGTCACGATGAACATAATCCTGCAACCCTTTAACGGCTTAAAAAAAAAAAGTTGAATTGGAGAGCAATGAAAAGCGTGGTGTACGAAGCACCTGAGCCTCCCATAGAAAGCCGCGCGCGATATGTATTTAACGAGAACGTGGAAAGGTGCGGCTTTTTTTTTGTTGTTGTTGTAATAGTTTGCCGGAGTTAGCGAACGCGCAACACAGTGGTGGCGCGAAGTAGCAGCAGCAAGCGGGCGAGTCGTGATTTTGAAGGGGTATTACTTCGCAGCTGCAGCGAAACCAGCCCGCAGGTGTGTGGCGTGCGCTCCCGGCCCACGTACGTCGTCGGGCGGATGGCGTTTCGCCGAAATTTTTCCCTTTCGAGCGCGGGTCGTTGCGGAACGATGTACTGGCGCTCGTCTCGTTGTTTACCGTTCGTGAATGAAAATCGTGCCTGACGCTGCTGCTGCTGCGCTGTTTCTTTCTCTTTTTTTTGTTTTCACATCTTACTCTGAACCAAACAGTTTGCTGTCTCGCGAGCGTCGGATCTGATATAATGAAACAACAACGACGACAACAACAACAACAACAACAACAACAACAACAACAACAACAACAAAAGAGGCAGCTTTGTACTAGTGGCGCCAAGCTTTAAGGAAGTGCGCACAGGGGCAGCCTTATTTTGCTTTTTTTTTTCGTTTTCTTTTGTACATTTTTGTCTTTATTTCTATTTATTTTTATTTTTCTTCGTATTTTGTCCCTTTGTTGAATTCTCTCTATATTTACGTTTCTTGCTTCCTGTTTTTTGTCTATCCTTGTACGTGGCTTTTCCCGCGTTACGCCAAACGATGACATGCAGCATATACGACAGAACAAGACAGGCCCGGGCTCTGACGCGTTTCGCACTTGGAACATGCGAGCATCCGAAAGCACGTTTATCTATGAGAAGCGTGTTTAACATTTTTTTTTTCAAGCCAATCTTTTTACAACTGGCGGACCGGAGGTCGCGAGTTCGATTTCGGCCGCGGCGATGGAGTTTCGACCGAGGAGGATTGTTCAGTACAACGAACAATTCAGTACAGCGGACAAGGCCCGTTTGTACCGTGTGATGACAGTGCACGGGGAGGAACACCGAATAATCGTAGTTTCTGGAGCTCTCCGGCATGGCGTCTCTCATAAGCATATCGTGGGTTTTTGGGGCGTTAAACCCTGCGAGTTATTATTATTGTCGTGCACTAATCGGCATACAAATCTCCTTTGGAACCGTCTACGTGGAGCTCACGACGTATGCACGATTTATCGACTGGCTCTGCTTCCAGCATGGTTCGTGAAGAAGGAAGGGGGGCACGCACCGCATATTTCACTGGTGCCTTGCATATATATGTACGTACGAGAGTGTTATCTGTATGGACGATACCTCGGTCTTCTGCGTGAATGAATCCCATTACTCGATGTTCCAATCTGTTGCAAGACTTCGCGCCTTATAAAGAGTGTCGGAAGGAGGCGAAAAAATTCGTTACCGGCCACCTGTTACAAAATGAGTTGCCGTAAAATGATCTCACTTGGCTGTTATTATTAGGTCGGGGCAGTCCAAATTTTCCCTGCCGGCGTCTAGTACGATTCGGAGCCGGGAATTTGTGTGTGTGTGTGTGGGGGGGGGGGGGGGTTGCCTCGGGTCATCGTGTAGAGCATCCAAAACATCTGGATGTTACACTGAAGGTACTACGATGAGGTAGTTTGGCCCGATGTGGGGAAAAAGTTTTTCGTGACGAGGGTGCCGTTACGCAAGAAAAACGACGCTATTCCAAGCTTGAATACCTTAGGAACAACGGCAGCCTTGCCCTCTAGGTATTCCACAAGGCTCTCAATTTCAGGGTCGGCACGCTGTCCTCCTTCGCGCTTTGATAGAAAATTAGAGAATGTTTTCGAAGGGCCCGTTTATATTTTCGACAGAAGGAATTAAATCGAAGAGTCAATTAGGCCAGGGAAAAGAGAGGACGTTAATTGCGGTCATTTGGCCTCAGTGTATTAATTGTGACAAAAACTGAAATGAATATAGGTGGACGAAAAATCACCCGTTCCGTGGGTTGAATCTGCACTCGCGAGTCACATTCTTCGTGATGTGTTTTGGGACGGCTAATGAGGAAAATAACGCAAGCAACACCATGGCCAACGTTAGCTTGTGCACCGCTTTAACAAGACACGTTTACTGTCGGTAAAGCTTGTGTTTTTAAAGTGCATTTTTGTGACCGGTCTCCATAAAGTTCTCGTTTTTTTTTCCCTTTCTGTATGCAATTTGCCGAAACTAGCTCGCCCAAGTCGCTGCAACATTGCCTGTTCCTGACAACGCCCTGACAATCACCTCTCGTTAGTCGTGTGGATGTGACAAAGCAACGACTTTTTGTTTATTAGACGCTATGATTCTTTTGGCTTTACGCTGCAGGAAATCGCTGTTTCCGCGTCTACAGATTTAATGGTCCCACCACTCAAAGGGGGTCGCATTTTGAATAGGCAGAATGTGATCGACCGAAATGAAACGCGTACGCTTTTAAAGAGAGAGAGAGAAAACATAAATAAACAACAAGTGAAGGTGATAAGGCTAGCCAGTTTGCAGTTCAGACCCATTATGTCGCGTGTAATTGGTTACCTTTAATACGTACTGATGGGCTAAGTTGGTGAGATATTTTGACGAAGCAGCGCGCAAAAGGATACGAAAGCGCGCTTGTGGTTGCGTCATTTCTGTGTGCGTGCTCTTTTAAAGTTCTGTGCGCTGCTTCGTCGAAATATCACGGTCACGCTATAAGCGGGATATTTGCCCCTCACGTCAAATTCGATGAGTAGTCGAATAATCAAGCTTGGGTAACCTTATTTTGGTTTCACGTATTCAGCAATGCCACTGATCCCTGCGTGATCCGAGAAGCTCCCTTCGTCCGGGCATTCCAATAAATCCACATGTTCGTGGTGTAAAACACACTAAAGATATATTGATTACGTAAGGTTTTGGTCAGGGTATAGGATGTGACAGGCTGATATTTTGAGTTTCGCATTTGCCGGTCCGCGTTTCACTCCTGCTTTCCCCATTCAAAAAAAAAAAAAAAAGAAACGTTGCCCGGCGCCTCTGGGAATCGAACCGAGTACCCTCCACGTTGAAGGTGCATCTCCAACCACTCGACAACCGCCGCGGTGATGCGAAGTTTTCCTCCTCATTCTTCCGGCCCGTACGCCCTTCTCCGCTTTCATCACCTTGCTCTACTCGCCTCCGCCGTCATTCAATCCCCGCTTCCTTTTGAGTTCGCCCTCTTCCATCCTCCCTTGCGACGAACGAGCGCTTCAAAGGTCCCTGAAACAAGTTTTGAACGCTGTCGATCGGTCGCCGTGTGGCTCTTGTGAAACACGTAAGCCAAGTATTGCGGCACTTCACGCGGCAAAGAGTTGCCTTTCCAACACCGAAGCTGTTTAGCGAAATGTTGCTTGCGACTCGGATGGTGAAAAAGTGTGAATATCTTAACAGGTGTGTTTCACTGGTCCGCCTACCGGAAAGCTATCATCATAAACGGGTATACGCCGCAAACCGTGGGTTAATGCCATTGCTCACCACTGGGCTACTAAATATGAGGACGGCGGCAAACCGAAGACTCCGAGCACGCGTACAACGATGGAAATACTATAGGGAACGGGGAAGGCAACGGCGGCTGCTATGGGAGACACCCTGCGCCGAGTGCCCGTAGATGTTTTCTACCACCGCGACAGGTGCGAACGCGTTGTTTCGGTGCGAGTTTCTGTCTATGAACCTGAACGGCGCTGGGAATCAACGCAGAAACAGCCTCGTATCAGCTGTAGCTAAAGCTCACAGCAACAACTTATAGAGAAGCAACACACGGAAACAACGTGCATCACATAGCATTAGGCCAATAAACCTAGAACCGACCGGATTAGTATTCAGAATCGTCCAGTTTCGCTATTTCAGCCCATTACATGGTTTATATAAAGCAAGCTCCGCCCCCCCCCCATTCCCCTCTTTTTTTTTCTTTTTTAAGTTTCTACAAGAACTATAGAGATCGCTTGCTGTTCTCCCGGCAAATGACGGGCCAGACACAAAAATACGGCTATTGGCTGTTTCGTTGATCGCGAGAAGGATGTCCAAGCTCATGACATGTGCGAACTCCATGATTTCTTGCCTCCTTTGTCACCTACCCCGCTTTAGCCCCTTTTACTCTCCAAGGGAGCGTCGGAAGCCACACAGGGCTAACAACTACAAAGAGTTCAAAGCGTACACGCGATGATCCCTGTATAACCGCTCGTATACTAGACAGATTTTTTTTGTGTGTGTGTGTGACAGTCGATTAATGAGGCAATGAATTGTGGAAGTGAGATCAGATCATACGTTGATAACTTGGGGAAGGTGTTGCATGGCCACCCACCATGAGAAGGCTAGCACGAGAAATTCCATGTATACGTGAGGAATGCGCTTCCGCGTGCGTCACTGCTACGTGACACCTCTGCATGGGCCCCTCAGATTTCCGTGAAGTATCAGCTGCGCGGTACTCGCATTGTTCCCAAAACGCGTTTCATTTGGTGTCTTTTTCTCGGTCCCAAGGAAAAAAATCTGCATGAAAAATGATCTCAATTAAAAAAAAAGTGATGTGCGGCGAAAACGTCGAGACAGTGAAGCTGCAAGCCCCTATATATATTCAGGCCCCGTTTATGCTCTTTTGGACATTTTACCGCTCGCCATTTCGCCACAGGGCTCGACATTCCTGGCTCGAAATATGTCGTGTGCCAGCTAACATTGGACATTGTGTGGTTTTATCGTTCTTGTTATTTTTTTCTGAGTCAGGCCACCGGTGCAGAAATATAGTGTCGCATACGTGAAAGTAGACAGATAGTTTTATAACAAAGCACCTATAAGTCTAACCGTATACTGGTCAAGTTCTCTTTAGATTTGGCTGAACGTAGCTTGGACAGCCGCTATACATGCATGCGAACTTTTTATGCGGGAGCTTTATATGCGTATAATGCGTTGTTAAACAATAAAAAATTCGCAGCGTGCGCGTTAACTAAAAGTCGAATTCTCCTGTCTTTCATTTCCCCTTAGCAGCCAATGGCATGTGCATTGAGCTCTATGTTTTATTGTTCAACAACGCACAGAAGAAATCTCTCACCGGCACCACCTTGGAGGTCAAAATGTTATACTTGTTACCCACTACTACAACGGCTACGAGGGACGAACGGGTGCCGCTATATGGAGCTTCGACCATAAAAAGCACCTAATTTCTGCAGCCCGGTCGCAATGCACGGCGCAGTGCCTGTATGGTGGAGTTGAATCCGGTGGGTGGCGTGACCACCCTTACTGCGCGTGCGTTACAGCTGGCCCAAGCACTGCCAGGACGCGCTCCCGAGCTAGTTCCTTCCGGCCTGTGTAAGGGGCTGGCCTTTCCCTTTTACACTCAGCAGTAATCATGTGATGTCGTCAGGGTATCAGATTCTGCAGACGCGCGATGTACCAGCGTGTTGTGTCCATCAAACCTCCTTGGTCGTATCCTAGGGTAGAACGCGCTGTCACGCGCTAGCGCGGTCGGGCGTGCGTGAGTGGCCGCGTAAGAAGCTGTGCCCTCTCCCCCTTTACACTCTCTCAGCAATCACGTGATGGCGTCGGGGAACGAGATTCTGCAGACGCGCGATGTGAACGCACGTGCTCCCGCGAGGCGTGCTCCAACGAGAGTTCGGGTCGAGTAACAGCAACAGAAACTAGCGTGAATTCATGGTGTGCTCTTCTTTCATCCTTCTTTTTTTCTATCGTTCTTTCTTTCTTTGTTTCTCATTTTCAGGTATCATCGTCAAATAACGAAAAATCGGATATCGTGTATCTGCGCCTCGGTGCTTGGCTTCTCGCGCTTTGGATTTCTCGTTTCATCTTCCGGACACCTATGTCTCCGTTCGACAACGCGCACAGTTACGCAACGTCGCCACTGCGTTGGCCCGCGGCTTTTTTTTTTTTTTGATTTCTCTGAAGCTGCTGCGCAGCCGCGACCACGTCGGCCTCGACAGAGAACTCAGCTGCGTGCCACTGGTTTAGCTCGCTTTCCGGCCGGCCCGGCTGCTCGCGTCGAATGAGGGAAGCCTAGGGGCTGCAGCGACAGCATGCTCGCTATGAAAAGGTCATGGACGAAGGCGACCGGAGGTAATCCGCTAAACAAGGGCAACCGGTGACCGCGCCTAGTAGCGCGCGTGACGTAACAGGGAGTTTACGAGGAAGTGCAGAAGCGAGTGATGCATAGCGGCGTGTATTCTTTTGAAGTACGGTAGTACCATTCTTAACTGTAACTTTGGTAATACCGTGTTGTCATGGTCGGCACGTAGTTTTTTCTAAAGGAGTACTGACACGAATTTTTGAACGTTTTCGGTTTGTTGCTCTAAATAAAAACACGGGTGCCGAGAGCCCTAGAAAGGGCATCGAAGTGCTTGGGAAGGCATTTAATAAATTTTCAATACCGCTACCTTAAAACAGCAATTTCGGTTTCGGTATTGAGGTAATGGCTTCGCAGGGACGAGTCACCACAAATGTCACGTCACGGGAAGTCTGAAACTCTCGACACACCAGCAACAGCTGTCAGTTTGCAATCAGTCGCACGTGGTTTACATATGCAGGACGCAAACAATAATGAGTGAAGTGTCGCTTATACTCTGAGCGCGATTTCTGTGAATAAAACTGAACGGAGGACGCGAATTTCGCACATCCGGTGAACTGTGTGGACTTGTCACGATAAGGACCACGGAGCTGGCTTGCAGATCCTGAGCGATGAAAAAAAACTAATATCAAAGTAAAATATTTTATACGTGTTGGACTGGATTCAGTGTGGGAAGGGCGTTGATAGTGTACACCGTGGAAATGAAAAATGCCACATTTGGGGTGCCTCATTATTGTGTCAGTACTCCTTTAAATGCGGAGCTGTCTTTTTAATCTCAGCTGTGGTCGGCAACCGCTCCAAGTTCGGCGCAGCCGCGCGAAGTGGAAGCAATAATAAAGTGAAGTTGCGGAGGTATGGAAGGAGGAGGGGTCACCAGCTATGCTGCTTCCCCAATATTCTCACCTTAGGGTGTAGCTGCTCCAATTTTATCAAATTTTTTGTCTACCCTATTTTCTTTTAAACTCGCTGTTATCCCGCCACTGCTAAAGCATGACTTGTGCAGCGGATTCATTGGCAGTCGTTGACCACTGGCCAGGGAGTTTCTTTCCAAGTCTTTATAAACATTTAGCAACTGCGGGACTGAATCTAACGCTGCGATTATTCGGCTATATGGAACTGTTGGCGTGGATATGATGAAATAGGACATGCTTGTGTGTTCAGGCATTTTATGCATCAGTTAATTTGCTTCACTTTAATGCGCAAAACGCAAAAGGTGATATACCACTCAGTGCACGTGTGTAACCACCGCGAATCGTGGATCGGTTTTGGTGGTCGGCTTAATAAATACGCATGTTAATCATGTCAACTAAGTCTCCATCTCTCCGTGAACGTCATCTTTGAGGTTCTCTTGACGACATGCCGCTGTTGCTTGGTTGGGCGTTGGCACAGCATGTGTATATAACGCCTATCGCATTAAAAATACTATATCGTTCTCGTACACGCGTGCACTGATCACGTGCCGGGCTGTTTGTTGTATACCTCAATGACAGTACTATTTCTCGGTTCCATTCGTATTACCCCGTTCTCATTACGCATCGTCTCGCGGTTTTAGTAGGTCGGTAGGACGCCTCGCCTGTGCTCCGGCAGCTCCGTTCTGTGTGAGAGAGTTGCAGAGGGAGGTGGCTGTTGCTGTTCCTGTGTATTATAGTACGCCGTCATGACAAATGGCCGTCGTCAGCTCTTGCCTCGAAATACGGCTAAACCACCCACCTTTCGCGCCAACCGTAACGCGTTTATTTTTATTTTCTTTTCGCTTTCGACATCATAACTGATGCAGCTGCAGCGGCGGCAGTGAATGCCTCCCCCTCCCTCAACTCACGGGTGTGTGTTGCGTGCCGCGTTTTTTTTTTTTCGTGTGCCGGACTTGGAGAGTCGGCTCTTCGTGTTAATGACCGCCTTGACAGTTGCTATTATGCTTCCATGTTTGAATAGAAGTCGCACCAGGCCTCGCGTGTTTTCGTATTCACAAATTCGCGTGGGCTCTTGAAAACAGAAACGAAACAAAAAAAGAAAAAGATTCCCTCACCTCCCCGAAGGGAATCGTGAGTAAATGCGAATGCATTTCTCGCGCTGAGAGAGAGAGTACCGTTGCCGTCAGACATTCGCCTTCACGGACTTCTGCCGTCGCCTCGAGAGGCGCCCAGCCAGCGAACGGTCGAGATTTAGGAGCGAGCGGACGGGAGAGTGGGGCGCCAGCGTTCTCGGCTCGGCGTTGGCGTTTCACAGCGACGTCTCAAGCACATATTTCCGGATGTTCTTTAGAGGCGCCCAGCCAGCGAATGGTCGAGAGTGAGGTGTGAGCGGACGGGAGAGTGGGGCGCAGGGAGGAGAGAGAGTGAACGGCGAGAGAAGAAGCGGCGAAGCACTGCGCCTACCCTCTCCTAAACTCTTGCGCACCATGCCTCGGTTGCTAGGGGCGACAATAAGCGCACGCGCCCGCAGCTGTTGCTACGAGAGAGAGAGTGAGCGGAGACACCTGCCAGCGTGCGGAAACCGCTGTGGACATCGCCGAATGCCTGACATAGCCCGAATAAAAAACGCGTTCGCACTTCAAAAGAAAAGGTGAAAATGGTGCAACACATTGTGGCACTGGTTCGTTTTTGTTTGCCGTAACGAGCAAGTCGTGTACCTTCGTTGCATCGTGCACGTAACCTACGAGGATCTGCGGGTGCACTGTAGGTCGAGAAGCGTCTCACGTTTCGCGTGCGCATGTACTTGCAACATCGTAATCGGTCACGTGTGCACGTGTATGCGTAAAGGTTTATGAAGCTCATGGTTGTTAACTGAAAACGGCTAAAAGAGCTAATGAACTAAGGAAGAACGTCCGTTCGGGTAACTGTTGGGAGACATAAAGAAGCCTTCGAATATGGAACTTTGAAATGTTGTATACCCAAGTAAAGCATTGCACTGATCGAGTCGGAACGAAGAGGATGTATGACTTTTATGACAGTGGCAAAGTCTACTTGCACCTCAACAAATTGTTGACCTGAACATATATACGGCACTTGTGACATTATTCGTAGAGTAGCGTGGGACTGTCGACCATGGCTCTGGGAGTACGGCAATGCTGAAAAAAATTGCGAAAACAGCCACATGTCACGGCGTAGGCTACTGCAGGCCATGGTCCGACCGCTTACACTCGCAAATAGAGATACATATGCAGTGCCAGCCGGAACATTGCTTTTCATTCAAAATGTACGCTGGTCGCATGACTTCATATATGGAATTCCCGGTCACGTAACCAAACGCTTTTGAGGTGGTAGTATCCCTGCAGTGGCGACTAGCCAACACCAGCAGGACTTGTAGTATGCGAGTAATTTTGGTATATAATCTGACAAAAAAATTCGTTACAAGACGTCTCCTGTTTGGTATGAATTTTTTACGACGTGCATGTTATGATACTCCGTCACGGAAAGGGGGGCAGAATAGATACAGGGAGACCGTTCCAGCTTTTTTACCTTTACAGGTACAGCTTATTTATCTTCCTATCGCATTGCGTATTGCTTCCCTCCCAACTTTGTCCTTCCACAGTGACGGGAACGGGACTTTGATCCACGTGCATACTCGACGTCGCAACATCAGAGTCGCTCCTCGCAACATGAACGGCGTCAATTTGTTCATGTCCAGGCTGCAATGAAATTGGGCACTGTGATATGACAAATGACCTGGATGAGAGATCAGATTGCCCCGTCAGACACGGCCGATCGCCGACCAGTCAACGATCGAGAGATGAGCGCCAATTAGTATCGGTAAACGGCGCACGTACACAAATGCGCACGTGACCGGCGCATATTCGATGGCCGCATTTCATTCTTTGCGATCGCGGGTGCCGGGTTTTTCGGCGTATACGACGACAAATAATTCAGTAAGTTACAACAAGCATCGTTTGAAAGTTTCCTGTTGAGTCGCTGTCGACGCTCTGAAGGCGTATGTATTCTATGCTAATACATGTGTTTTAGGAGCGAAGCTCCTTAAGGCGTGGGCTGTGCGTCCCCTGTATGTAGCCACCTCTCGTTCAGTTCTAAGTATTACGCTAGCCACCGCCCGATCTAAAGGGTACAGCCATATCCATCCATCCATCCATCCGTCCATCCATCCATCTGTCCGTCCGTCCGTCCGTCCGTCCAAAAGATGCAAGATGTTATAAACTAGACGGCGGTACGTGTAGTTGATTATGAAAGATGCGAGGTGTTATAAAATAGGAATGATGCCACATATGGCGCGTGTCATCGTTCGATATAGTGCGGCGACGTACGCTAGGGGGAGCGTTGCAATAAAATCGAGTGGGCAAAATGTACGGAGGATTCATGGTTTACCAGATTTACCTCCGGAGCTTCGCCCACTCATCATCATTCACTTCGTGGATATGGCGGCATTTTTTTGACTTCGGCCGAAGCCGCGTTTTAGCTTTTCGTCGTATGCGTCACAGGATGCCGCACACGTAGACGTCGTCGAAAATTGCGCAGTACTTCATCCTAATACGTGGGTTACGTCACGGGGAACGCTTCTAAGCAGGTCGCGGGTTCAAATCCCGGCTCATACGGCTGCATTTCCGATGGAGGCGGAAATGTCGTAGGCCCTTGTGCTCAGATTTGGGTGCACGTTAAAGAACCCCAGGTGGTCAAAATTTCCGGAGCACTCCGCTACGGCGTCTCTCATAATCATATGGTGGTTTTGGGACGTTAAACCCCACAAATCAACGCTTCTAACAGCGTGTGCCACATGTGTGTTCTGTTCCCGCAGGTTCCAATGTGATCGGCGGCAAAACACAACAGCGGGAACCCTGGACGGAGGAGCACTCATCGAGCTTTGTGGTGGAGGAGGAGGAGGAGGCGCCAAGGGTTCCCGTCCCAGCGACATTCTCATGGAGACGCTGCTGGAGCCCCTACGCGAGGTGGGCTTCGCCGCTGCAGTGAGTGTTCATGCTATGTCAAACGCGCGTCGTGCGCGTACGAATACTCGCATTTATTTATATACTTTGCCATCAAGTCGCTTGAGGGCGCTCTGCACTGCGGCGAAGGGTCAAGGGCAACCGCAGACGTAAGTCGTTGCCGGTGCCGGCAGTGACATCCCAAGCATTGACCCAGCGGGCGGTCTAGCTCTCTTCCGAGCGTTGGATTGCTTTTTACCCGCGTCGCTTTTCTTGTTTGTGGCTTGGGCGCTTTTGTAAAGGGACACTAAAGAGAGAAAAAAAACGCTTTACTCATATAAGCAAATTACTCTTTCAGCATTTCCACATGCTTCTACTGCAGGAAGTTGTTTGGGAAGCGAGAAAACGCGCGAAAACAAAAGACGGATGGCGATGTCATCTTGGAATTCCCGCCCAAATCGCCCTGGGTCATAACTATTGAAGAGTTTAGCGCGTGCAACAACAGCCTAGCGTACGCAATGCGCGAGAGGGGGCAAGAGTGCGCATGCGCTGAACCTAAGCGAGATGCGTGCGTTTGCGCACGCTGGATCCCGGCGGTAACGTTGCGTGCGCTAAGGCCGTTGCGTACCTTGTCGGCGGCTCTCGCGAGATTTCGAACTGTCGAGACCTAAGTAGTCAAGGTGGTTGGGGCCAAGAGCACTACGTTGGTCGTGGCGGCAAACGAAGTGCGTGTGAAATTCGGTGCATGCGAAACTTCAAAGTAAGTAACCTGCAGCCAATAGGTGAACAGGTGTACAGTGGATTCGGATCCCTGCTAAGCTGGAGCGCAACGTTGGACGACCGGACGACGCCATTTACGAAGAAGCAGGTGCCCGATGGTGACGTGAAGCACCGCGACGAATTTGGGGGTTGTGTACGGGGCGCCGTGTGTGTAATCCCTTTGAACTGTGGTGGTTGCTATACTTGCGTCTAACCGGAAGTTATCTGAATGATCGCCTGCAAAATCATTCAAAGCGTTAGAAAGTAAAGGTCAGTTCCGGTCATTCATTTAGCGTGCAAGTGCATGCACGTCTGTGTTATAGAAAACTCGGGTGATTTTTTCTCGCACACGGTGCCCTCATCATTGTGGCAGCAGGTATTTACCACGGCACGTATAAAATGACACGTGAAGACACCGCCTACAATGGGGGCATTTTTGTACTTGGCGCTTAGCAACCCCGGTTTGGTTGTTTCCTTTTCTTTCGTCTCGTGGTATGTAGCAAACAATAAATGTTAAATTGGCAGTAAGTGATCGTCTTCGCCGTGTCTGTGCCTCGTGGTTGACTAGCCTCAACTGGCTGTGTATAGCTCAGTTGACTATAGCTTCTCCGGGGGCCTGCGCATCGATGCACCCTACTCAAAGGCAGGCCTGTTGACGTTCAGGCGCAGTACATGTTTCAGATGTTGGGCACGGTAAACTAATGCTGTAGGAGGCGGCCTTAAACGTAACGTACGCAGCGCGCAGCGCGTTACGGACGTACAGCCTTACGTAGCACTGTACAAGCTAAAATTCTAAATTTGCGGCATCTACTAGGTCCTAGGTAGTTCCTAACCTGCAAAATTGAGTACACCGCCTTCTGAGGGGGCCATAAATTTAGCATACCACTTGGTTTCTTGTTATTTTCGATAAGCCAATGTCGCCAAATTATCGAAAATATCTTTTGAAATTCGTGACGTTGCGTCTGAGGATTTTGGCGCGGAATTGAAAAAGGATACTTCGACCTTCGATTTTATTTTCTTCTGATAGGCTTATGATGGTGTAACGAGATGTAGGGAGAGAGAGAGAAAAAAAGGGGGCGGTGGGGATGCCGCTAATATGGTTAAATCGACGGCTATAGAGTTCTCTAAGTACATTTTATCAATGTGAACCCCCCCCCCCCTTTTTTTTTATTTCTCTTTAGGGTCACGTTAAAGATCGGCTGAAGATAAACGCTTAGCCAGTTGACGTTACGAAATCGTTCGTTGAGAACCACTGCTAGTTTCGCGATCATGCTTTCGGTATTAGAAAGGAAACTAAGTCAAAGTTTTAATGTTGAGTTTGGCGCCTATATATTGGCACATGAATGTCACCGTGGCGTCATAGATGACCAAAGCTTTTCGTTTGCCTGTTTTTCTCCCTCGTCGTTGGCGCCCGCTTTCTCTCGAGTACGGCTCGCAGACACGATAGGGTTACCGGAAGCATGAATTATTTTGGTCGTCGCCGCTTCATTTCTTCTTGTTCTTTTCAATGTAATAAGCTGTTTTGTTGTTACATGCCTGAAGATTCAAACATTAAAGATGAATTTCGTCGCGTCGCGCGAAAAGTCGGTCAGCTGACCGTTGCTGCCAGCTGCCCTCTTTCTGTCCTATCTTTCTCCATCTTTCACTCGGTTTTCGGGTGGAGGGGGACGAATGGGCTTCATTGGAGTGCTTGACAAGGTACCGTTGGTTATCATCGCGATATCCGCCGCGATAGGATGGCATAAAGGCTGGAAAGACGCCAAATTAAATTAATCGCTCCAGAGTGATGATTTGTACGATCTGTAGTCGTTGACTGCTCCATCACATGTTCATTAATTGGACGATGAAGTCAATTGGTCAAACTTTCAATTAAGAAATTTGGCGACGAATTCCCCGCGCGTGACATCACGTATTTCCAAGCGTTGTTTTCGTATTTTGGCTCAACTAAATTTGCTGAAACTTGGTATTTGAAGTCTATTTCTCTCGCCGACGGCTGTGTACCTTTTTTTTTTTGCTGATTTCGGAACTGCGCGACATTGAAACATATGTCGTCAAAAGATACGCCGTCAAAACATACGTCGTTGAGGCGTTCGTTGTGTGATTTTTTTTCCCGCCAAAATGGTCGCGGGTTCGATTCCGGTGGCAGCGATCGCATTAATATGAAGACGAAATAGTAGAGTCCCGTGTACTGTGCCATGTCAGTGCACGTTAAAAAAAAAGGCCAGGTTGTCGAAATTTCCGGAGCCCTCCACTACGGCGTTCCTCAATCATATCCTGGGTGTGGGACGATAACCTTCAGGTATTATTATTATTATTATTATTATTATTATTATTATTATTATTATTACGTGGTACTTCAATGAGTGTCGCCACCCGTATTTGGGTTTTGCGCGTTTTGTCTCATTGTCAGGCGTCTTCCCGAGGGAAGGGAGGTGATTTTGGAACCTCTGTAAGGACGTGATTTACTAACACTTACAAAAAACTCACAGCATATCTATACGGAGTGAATGATGATGAGTGGGGCGAAGCGTCCGTCAGTATCTGTCCGAGCTTCCGTCCGTGTCTCCGTGCATCCGCGCGTCCGTGCGTCCGCCCGCCGTCCGTGCGTATGTCTGTCCGTCCGTCCATCTAGGGAACACGCCAAGTACCGCCGTCTTGCATCATTTCATCATATATTCATCATATACAAGTACCGCGATCCAGAGGACATTCCAAGGACTAAACGATAGGTGGCTACCTTGTACTGCTACTACTATAGTATAGTAGCAGTAGTAGGTAGCCACCTCTCGCGTAGTTGATAGCCACATAAAGCGGGGATGCACAACCCATGGCTTAAGGAAGCCTCGCCCCTAAAAATATTGTATCGCTTCTCTCTTTGGCGTGGAGAGGTGACAGACGCACCTCTCCATTAGGGGGTCTTGGGCGAAATTATTTTGAAACTTATTCGGTCTTTATTTTCAGGGGCAAAAGAGAGGCTCTGGAGCCTACGTCTGACCAGTTGTGAGGTGTGAGCGGGCCTCATGTAAAACCATACGATCTTAAAATGAAGATGTCTCTTTGGCGTCCCTTCAAAGCACGCGGCTGTGTGCGGCTGCAAACGGCGCGGCGACGTCCAGGGTGGACGGCCTATAGCTGTCCCCGTTAGCGCCCGTCGTATAGCATTTGGAGCATGACTCGCGCCGTCCGCGGAGTCTTTTGTCGTCCGCGGCGCGGACAGGAACGCGTTTGCATAGCGTCGCGCGTGCTTCTTCGCCAGTTGACGCAGCGGGCGGTTCTTCACACTGTGCGGATTGCCGCACGTGGTGTGTGTTGTGAAAAGGAGACACGAGGCCGGCGGTGAATCCTGCTGAGTGTATACTGTTCCGCGCATCTGAACGCCACCGAAAATGCGCCCTGACCTATATACATGTATGATTTCTTGTGGGAAATAAAGAAAAGAAAATCTGAAATAATTCAGTAGCCGTTTGCAGCGCCCTCGTTTTTGCAGCTCAGCTCTGATTATAAAGAAAAGTTTTGCTGTGTTTGTCATCCTCCTCCGAAGAACGATCGTTGAGTGGAATGCCCTATAGATGCACATACCGTTGAAACCATGAGAATTTGTTCGACTCATCACTTGCAAGTTGATTTTGTAAAGTTACCTTTTTTTTGCGTTACGTGCCTCTGCCTTATATTTAAGCTTGAGCGGATCGTCTTTGTTGCTTGGTATTGTCTTTCTACATTTTGGGCTTGTGTTTTTTTAACGAGTTGTGTTAGTTTCTCGCTTTATATTACCATCATTTTACACTACCGGTTTCCCTAAAAAGCTCCATGCGTCATTCTTGATTGTTACCACACACTGCAACGACTCCACTAGGAGTTAGCAGTGTTGTCAAATAAATAGAAATAAACAAGGATGACCGCAAAACAACAGCAATAATAATAATAATAATAATAATAATAATAATAATCGCAGTTTCGGCAGAAGGCCAAAGCAATCAATACGATATCATCCCATCTGACTGTTATACAAAGTAGGTCCAAGAGATCTAGAAGCCATACGAAATGTAGTGAACATAGTCGGATGTGTTTTCGTCAGTGTTTGTCCGGCATTTCCTTTCTTGGCGTCGGTCGACGATATCGATGACGGCAGCAAAAAATACAGTTCCAGTGCACTGCACCAAAACGTCCACTTGAGACTGTCTCAGGCAATGCAGTGTAGAAGCCGCCGACGCCGGAAGCAACTGGATGGTGGGAGAAGCTTGTGTGTGTGTGTGTGTGTGTGTGTATATATATATATATATATATATATATATATATATATATATATATATATATATATATATATATATATATATATATATATGTGGCGCTATGAAGAATGGGAGACGTGGCCTGGCTCATACCCCATGTTTATTCTATTGTCACTTCTTCCTTCTCGGCTTCTACCAACCATCGCTTCATACGTCACACGATTCCCCCTCCCCCCGAAAGAAAGCGTAGATTACTAACAATAAAAAGTAAACAAAGAGAGGTTAAAAAGTCACAAATGTCAAAGTTCACAATTGGTTCCATACTCCAGGGGTGTTCCGTAAACTTTCAAGGACTTCATGGGAGAGTGCAGCAGTCCAGTTAACGCAGGAGTTCTGGTGGGCGCGGCTGGTGGTTGCGTTCTGGATAACACAAAAATGCTTTGGACGTGGAGATAGGGGTAATCACAGCTGGCATTCTTGTGAAGAACGAACGATGTTCGAACATCTTGCAGAATCGACAGTTCCGATATTGTAGGCATCGTCGTGGGTGATACACAGGCCATGCAGGCAGCTTGCGTGCGCGTTGATCGAGGTTGATTGGCCGCTGCCTGTGTTCCTGCCAAGTACAATGGGTGCTTTTGTGGTTTTTGGAGATTCTTCTATAGCGATGTCGCAGATGTTTTGATCGAAGGCGCATTTTCAATCTCTGGTGGAGAATGTATCCACAACGATGGGCCTTTTCGCAATGTTCTTTGAGCCTTAAGAGTGGTTTCGATGAAGTTTTTTTTCGTCGCTGACAATGATGAAGTATACGTTGATGTTGTAGTTTCTTGGTTTCCTTGACTTGCTTGTGGTGTGACATTGCTCGTGGTGTGCCAGGATTCTTAGAAAGTCCTCCGCAGGCTTCTACAACGCCAACCAATGCAGCTGTTTCTGGCGCAAGACAATGTGGGAGGTTTCGTGCACTAGAATCTTCTGTATTTATGAACCGCTCATTGTTGGTAGTTGCCTGAAGAGTACTTGTGGCATCCGAAGTAGCACATGGGCTTTTGTTTTCATCGTTGGCAGTGAGGTTGTATACTAGATTCACGTCGCTTTGATCTTTTGGTTGATGAATACCAGTCGTTTCTGCAGAAGACTTTTCTTCACATGATGCTGATTGTGAATGCTTCTGTCTTTGATGAGCTTCTGAGCTGAATACTTTGACCGAATAAGATTTCTGTGAACATTCGTTGTCTGCTTTGGTTTCACGCGGATTTACTAACTCATCATGCGTAAATGCGAGGGTCTTATGAGGTGCTTCCTCAGGTTTATCAGTAATGTTGATGACAGGTGATACCAAGTTAGTCTGCAAGGTACGCATGCCGCACGATGTATTAAATGCATCTGGGTCATAAATAGTGGATTCAAATCTTTTATGCAGTGAAGTGTTAAGCATTGGCGATATTTGCGCGGATGAGGAACCAGGTGGAAGGTTGGGAAAACGACAGCGTGGTCTTTCCATGAGCATGTGGCTAACTTCACCAGACGGGAATTGTAAATTCATGCTCTGTGCTCGAATGCGTGAAGGCTGCTTATGGCTGCGATGATTGAGTTCGAATGCACTGAGAGTGTGTGTTCTAATCGAATCTTCATAAGAGTCTTGAAACCAGACGATCATTTCTTCTTTTATCTTTTGCCAAGACTCGTCGTTGTTGAATATGTGGGTGAGGTAAAATTTAAATGCCTCACCGGTGACGTAGTCGCTGAAGTTCGTAACCATCTCCCGTTCCGACCAAGATGCAGCGGTAGCGTGGAACTCGAACAGGTCGAACCAGTCCTGTACAGGCCCATCGTCCGCTGCTCCGGTGTACTTGGGGATGGGAAGGTCGAGCGATGATTCTGGCATGGGGCTTGTCGCTGTGTGCGGCCAGGAGATGATTCCGTAGTCGAACTATGGTCAGGGCGTCTTGTGGAGAACTGCGTCGATGATGAGACACTGATGAAGTGGCTGGGAGGTCTTCATCCTGTCGACTCGTGTGGCGCTATGAAGAATGGGAGACGTGGCCTGGCTCATACCCCATGTTTATTCTATTGTCACTTCTTCCTTCTCGGCTTCTACCAACCATCGCTTCATACGTCACATATATATATAGCACATGACGGCGACGGTGAAAATGGGCTGAGTGGGCCCATATAAATGCTATCGCAATAATAACAATTCACGGGTTCCCTTATGCATTCGCCCTAGTTGATCCGAAGGTATAAGTCGTCTTCTTTGAAATCCCTATGCGTGTAACGTGGTTTTCGCACTGCCTCCGTCATCGGCGTACCTTTGACCAAGCGATGTGTAATCACGTCATCACGTGACGACACATTTATGTGACGTCACGGTGACGTTACACGATTTGGCGATCTGTGACTCCGTGTTGTGGTGTCATCGCGTGATTTTTTTTTTCCTTCAAATTTTGTTTTGCGTCGCTCGTGTTTACGACGACGGGCGATGCGGGAAGGCGGTCGACGTCGATAGTCAATTTTCGGCGTTTAATTTGGTTATATAACGCTTTCGCATGAATAATTGTATTCTGCGTGTGGTTCGACCATGGCAGAATGAACGCGACAACACGAAGTACGAGTGGTGCAATTACGTTGAGGCTTCTGCGCCAGATTACTAGGGCGTGGTGTATTGTTAATGCGTGTAATGGGACACATATGTAATATTCGTTTCTGAAAGCCCTTAAATATATATGGTATAGAACTGCTATAGTGGATTGTGGTGTGCCGTACACTTTCAGTTTACACGATTTTGGGACTTACCCGATCAGTTGATGGCGGTGACAGAGCTGGCAGCCTGAGTGACTGGTGGCTTATAACTTATTATTTGTTCACTGTTCTCGGTCACAGACTGGTCAATGACGTAATGAATTGATGTAATGAATCGGGCTTTATGTTTATGTGCCGGGGGGGGGGGGGGGGGGTAAAGCGTCTTCATGTACGTTGCGTAAGTTATTCTGCCTCATGTTTCGTGTTACAAAAACATTTTTTATTGTTTTTTTATTATTGATTGTGCGGTACGCTGGCATATTTACGCTATACCTGCATCCGAGTTCCCTCTTTTCGAAACGTATTTCACGGGTGCATCTATTCTTGTGACACGGCAGAAGGGTCAAGCTATTCGAAAGAATTGAGCACTGCTTAATTATGTCAAAATGTGGTGGTCAGAACACGGCTGAATTCCTTCCATGATGTTCCGCGTCCGTCTAATTGACCATTATATCCGGAATATCAGTGGGTGCAGAGGCCTGCAGCAATTTGATGTACATGGCGCTTCTTAAGTGGCGCCTTCTTTTTTGCGCTGCTATCAGGCTGCCGGTCTTACGGAAATGAATTCGCTTGAGTAGCACTTTTGGTACAGGGTCTGTTTTTGTCGTTTTCCCGATTGAGAGCACTGCTGTCTAATTAATTAGCATGTTGCGCCGTGAATTGCCTTCCTTCATATGTACTTCATGACGACTTTGCGACGCGGTGGGTATTAGGCGGACAGCAGTTCGAGAGAACCAGTATGCGAAGCTTCACGCTGCTATACTTACCGGGTGTTGCAGTTAACAGCAGAGTGCAGTGCCGTAGTCATTGTATTGCCGGCGGCTGCCTCGAACCGACCAATGGAGGGGCGTCTCTTGGGGCTCATGTAATTCCAGCAAACACGGTTGTGGGAATCTAGCCGCGAACGGTATACTTCGGCAGGAAAAACTCACACGGTCTCCGATACATTCAATGATGATGGTTGCCAGAGGAATGGCACAACCCACCTCGGGGATCGGCCACGAAAATTGTGGCAGTAGAACCTCTGAAAAAAAAAAGAAGTAAAGAATGAGAGAGAGGGAGAACAGAAAGAGGAGGGAAGGATATGTAAAGAATATAATCAATGGGAAAGCAAAATTATTCGGGATAATTTTGGTGTCTTTCGATGCAATACTGGGTAATGTAATGTTAAACATTTGAACTAAATAAATGGTATATATAATGGTAATAAATAAATAAATGATATTTTAGATGTACTACTCGAATATGGACTATTCGGAGGCGAGATCCGTCCTTTTATTTACACTCAATGCGCATTTGCACTGCGGAAGGTCTCTTCACCTCGCCTGGTTTAGGAGTCGCCTCGGTGATCGGCAAACCTTCGATCAAGCGGCGACGCAATGCGATGACTTTATCACCCGACGCCATGCTACGTGACGGAATAACGACTATATACATGATAATGGCACGAATTGTCGCTGATCTCGGGCGTCATAGCGACTCCGCGTCTCGGCGTGATGGTGATTTTCGCATCACTCGTGTTGTCGTCGACGGTCGCGTTTGATGGGGAGGGGCATCAATGGTTTTCGCCTTGACTAACCGACTGTAAAAACATTCAAGTCGCCTCGTTCGGAAAAACGTGCAGCGCCTTCCGCGCAGGACGTTTCGCGTTAAGTGGCACGTCAGGCTTATTAATGCCAGGCAAAAACGAAGGCCCTGTGTACGACGCGATGTTAGCTCTCGTTCGCTTCCGGTTTTTATGTACGCACGACCCACCCAAGCACCGGTTGTGTCGCGCGGGCTTGTTGACGACGGGAGTTTCCGAATATTCGGCCGCGTCGCGGCAGCCGGGCGCCTTCGATCGGCGCGCAGCGCCTGCCGCGAGTGTGACGCCGCGGAAAAAACACGGACCGCTGCGGCACCGCGAGTGATTCACAGCCCCGCTCACTCGCTGCACACATTCTCGCCGGACGGGCCCGAAAACTCTATATAGTCATCGGCTCTGCTGGCGTCGCTGCCGTCGCCTGGGATACTAGCGGCGCGCGCGGACACAACGCGACTCCGGCGCCCTGTGGTAGGCGCACTACTTGTCTTGTTTCTCCCGACGGAAAGCGCGGGAATCTCCACGCCGCATCGAGAAGGCGTGTGCGCGCGTTCGCCGGCCGTCGGCGAAAACAAGAAGGCGTCATCGTGCGGTGCCTTTGCGTATTGTTCGTTTCGCTCGTCGCTCGGCACGTTGCTGTTGTTGTGTACCGGAAACTTCGACGGCTCGCTGTTTTTGGTGCGCCGCTGCCCAAACGCTTCAGCTACTTCTTTGTGCATAGAGGTAAGACGTGTTGGTAGTGGGAGCTCTACTGTACTTTTTTGTATTTCTTTTACTCTCAGCTGTCTATTTATCTGTCGGTCTCGCTTTGCACGGAAGGTTAGAGCTAATCGTCTATTTAGACGCGTGGGAAAGGGAAGGGAGTAGAAACAGGGTCAGCTCTGGCGCCGTGTTTCATGAGGGCATGACGCCCGGAGTGTTGCATTTCATAACTGCGTTACTGAAATGAAGGCGGGTGCGACCAATTCTCACTTTATTCGGCGCAAGTAGTTTCCTATAGCGAACGTCTGTTTGGGATTAGTCGCCCTTGATTAGTAATCGGCGCACAATGCAGTTTCTGGCTCGCGCACATGGAGACAATGGCACGCGCACTTTGATCTCGTGTATGCAGGGGCACAATCGCGATCCGTGTAACATGTGTAGCATGTGTCTTAGTGCTAACAAACTGCTATATGTGAACGCGATGGAGGAGTTTATGTTATTGTTTACGATACGGCAAATGCTTAATTATTAATTTTTTTTTCACTGTGAAAGGTTGAGCATATGATTATAGGTGACCAAGGTAGCCATAGATAGCGTTGTTTTTTAGCGTTGTATTGCGTTATTTAGCCTGCACCATCTATCTGTGAGGCAACCGGCAGTAAGTTAGCTTGCGAGAGAGAAACAACTTTATTGATGGCATAGCAAGGTCGGTAAAGTTAATTTGCCGGTGGTTCGAAGGGTGGTGGCCAAAAGCTTTGCCACGACCGTTTGGGCCCAGTTAACCACTTCTGCCTGAAGACTACCGTCTTAGCTTGCGAACGTTTGTCTTTTGTTTTGCATTCATTATAGGTGACCGGAGCGTCTGCGTGAGTGGTGCTTTAAAAGCGACAACAGGGGGAAAAAAGAGAGAAGCGATTTTTTCTGAAAGCGTGCACCTGCGCTCGACGTTGCCGGGCTACTCTCAACCGGCGAAGAGCGCACGGTGTAGCCGACGCCTCGGGCGGGCGCCGTCAACGGGTGTTTCTGGGCAGCCATGACCCGTCTCTATGGCAGCCATCACCATCCGCGTTGGGACCACACGTCGACGCTTCAACGGCAGCATGTATTGGTGCGTTCTCTTTCTCCACGTATTTGTCGCATACGTGTACCGCACGTGTGAACCGAGGCAGTATGATGACGTTATCGGGTATACACTGTTGCGCTGTCGCAGAAAGCCGAGTGCAATGCACGCGGCTACTTCCATAGGGGGACACTAAAGGCAAGAATGATTTTTGTATTCGTAAATTACTTTCACGATTCCGAAATCACGACGCCTGCGTGCGAAAAGACGCTGTGTAAGCGAGGAAAACGCGCGTAAAATATGAATGCGGGCGGCGACGCCATAGTGAAGTGTCCGCACCAAACGTCGTGAAGTCATATATTTTGACGACCTCTACTATAGGTCTTATTTAGCTTATAACGAGCAAAACTGAAAGTACATTGATTGATTGATATGTGGGCTTTAACGTCCCAAAACCACCACCATATGATCATGAGAGACGCCGTAGTGGAGGGCTCCGGAAATTTCGACCACCTGGGGTTCTTTAACGTGCACCCGAATCTGAGCACACGGGCCTACAGCATTTCCGCCTCCATCGGAAATGCAGCCGCCGCAGCTGGGATTCGATACCGCGACCTGCGGGTGAGCAGCCGAGTACCTTAGCCACTAGACCACCGCGGTGGGGCTGAAAGTACATTGACTTCTCAGGGGAACGTACCAAGTTTCAGGAAGTTTCGTGGAGCCAATGTCGCCAAAATCTAAAAAGTACCCTTTGAATTTCTGTGACTTCGGCGCGAATTTTGAAAAAAAAAAGAAAACTTCGACCTTGATTTTCTCTAATAATAAACCTATGGTGGTGAAATTAACGTTATATTGGAGTTCTCAGTACATTTTATCAATCTAAACTGAACCCTTGTTTCACTTAAGAATACATTTAAAGGAATACGGATGCGATCATAAAGGATCGCAAAAGGGACATTGTTCGTTTCCCTGGTATGCGCTCTTCACGCACCAGGTAAAATATTTTTACTTTCTGTTGAAGTTTCTGTCGCCTTGCATCTGCACGCCAGCACGACCGCAATGATAATTATCTTACCAACACAACTCACTGTGAACTAGCTCTGCGTCCTGCATGCATTATATATCGCAGAAATCCCTATAAGAGTCGCTGAACTACAATTCACTTATCGTTGTTCAAGTGCGTGATTGTCAGCAGATGACGAAGCTGCTGCTACTACGTCCCAAGTCGCTGTTTCTTCGTCACGTCATACAACACGTGCCACTGCGAAGCCCCCTTAATATCGAAGCAGATTTTTATTTCCTGAGGTAGTAGATAGTTAAACTTACTGTGACAATGTTAACCGCTAATATTCTGAAAGTCCGGACAGGTTGACATCTGGGAGAGGAAGTATCCATGGCGAAGTTTACTGTGACAGCATAATAATTTACATCGAGAGTTGTTGGCATTTCGAAAATATTCTGCCATTCACTGTTTTCATAAAATGAGTGTAATAGTGGTTAGATGCGAGAAATCAAATTTGGGCGAAGGATCGGCAGTGACTGTGGGGCAAAACATGCGGGAAGGGGGGGGGGGGGATAAACGCGCGAAATCACATTGCATCATTGAAATCGTGCACCGTTTTGCTTACGCCGCTCGCTGTTTACGCGTCAGCGCCGATGTGCCCTCGAAATGTTGTCGAGGTAACACAGGAAGGATGTGTGGTTGCTTAACGGACGTTTCGGGGGCTTCGTACTCCGCCGAAGGGATCGTAGTTGCCGTTGCGATTAAAAAGTTATAGCAGCTGTAGGTTAGTTTCATGACGTTGAACTACTACCTAAATGGCAACGAGGGTGTAAAACAGGGTAGGCGCTGGCGTTAACAACACGAATCTGCACCAACTTTGTCTAGCTTTCCACATTAACGTTGGTTAGCCGCCATTGCGTTACACATGACCAGAAACTGTTCATACTTCGACTCTATCTATTATTGTGTACTACGTCAAATTGTGATACATCTTCTGTTTCTCTAATGTGGTCACTTGTAAGCCAACAAGAACTGCCACGTAGCAGCGCACCTGGGCCAATCACGACTCACAAAATGGCGACGAATTCGACATTGCGGAATCTGACTATGTCCACAATAACATGCATTCCCTAGCAGAACACGACGCCGGGACACCTTCCGTCTATTTATATCTAGATAAATTTAATCTGCATATATGACGTCAGCTATCAGCCGGTCGATACTGCAATCGTGCGAACGTATGTCTTTATTCATCTCGGCCCAATCCGTTGTTTCGAGCAGCGGTTCTGAAAACGTTATGTTAGTTTAAGCTAGGTAGCGTCGTGAAACCACCAAAAACGACGTCATCTAACGAGATAGTGTTGTTTTGTTGCGAGTACGAAACTGCGACTTGAAATATCAATGATTCTTTTTAAATGGGCTTACAAAATTGTTTTTGTCGTTTTACTACGATACTGTTTGGCAATAGTAAGATTACTACGTTTGCCTGGAAAGGACGCTCGGTGAGCGCGATAACTAGGGTTCCTCGATGCGCGCGTGTGGCAACGCGCGAAATTAAAATGTTGGTGGCGACGGCTTCTTCAACATCCTGCACCAGTCACTGTGTCGTCATGAATTTTGGCGGTGATGAGTATAGCACCTACGAAGTTCCTGATTGGCAAATATGTCCTTTGAGGGAGTCAGACGCTCAGGATACATTACTTCAGAAAAAAAAGTTGACTCGGGTTGATCGAAGTATGAATAAAACGTTCGGAAATCCGCGACTCACGTGCAGTGGCGTGGGTGCGAGGTTTAAAAATAAAACATTGATTTCAATTTTCTGTTGTAATAATGACCTTATGGTGGTGAAATTGACGACGCTATTAGGTGTCACAGTAAGTCTGTCAGTCTAAACTGATTCGTTCTATCACATTTGTGCCCTTTTGAGGCACTGGTCGTGATGATGTAATCAGGCTTTGACTGCGCATGCTTTGGAAGGAAAAGGAACAAGAATGCGCAGTGATATCGCTTTATGTGTTTTCGAAAGCATATCGCTTTGTATAATCCGCGTTTGCCGCAACTTGGACGTACTCAAAGGAACACGTGTAACCCGTTCTAAAACCTCTCGCTGAAGGGAGCAATAAATTTGAACGTTGGTCACGTTCCACACGCAAACGTTCCACACTTGGGATGCGTGCGCAGGTGTTCTCGAGGATACGCGGACGAATTGCGTCGTACGCATCAACCGCGGTTTACCCTGCGTGCGACGAAACTCCGTGGCGATGATTGCGGAAGAATTTTTGGTGGTCCTTTTCGGTGACGGGAAAACTTCGAGGCGGAGTGACTTTCTTTTTTATGCACGATAAGAGTATTTGGACAATTCAATCGCGGGTGGTGTTTTTCTTTGGTCGGTTGAAAAAAAACAGGGTGCTCCAGTTTGTGGAGAGATTGAAGGAGAGAGAGAAACGAACGTCACTTCCCATCACGTGGCCCGGTGTTTTGAGGGACGCTTTCGCTAGAGGGCGCAGCGGTCTCGCGAAAGAGGGGCGAGAGGGAACGACCTCTGCGAAGAGAGGAGGACTGGCTTGCTTGCTGCTGTTTGCGCAGAGCGTTGCCGAGCCCTCTTTCCCTCCCTTTCCATAGCGCGGTGCGCTTGGCCCTCTCCGCTCGGCAGGAGTTGAAACCGGCCGCGGGGTAGTTCGCTTCAAGGTGCACGCCCGCGCGGAAGGCTGTCGCTGTCCGGACCGTTGTTGTTCAAGAGAGAGGCGCGTGGCTGTGTGTGTGTGGTGTCCGTAGAAGCGCGCTTGCCGTCACCGAAGCCCCCCACTCTGTACTACGATCGTCTCATTTGTGCCGACGAGGATGTGTCGCCACCGCCGGGCCCGGAGGCCCCGTCGCGGATGCGGTGATTGGTGACGCGACGACCCCACCGCCGCGAGCTCACACGCGACCGTGTGCTGACGACGACGCGCTCTCTTCCTTTACGTGGGCCCCTGTATGTGCGTTCTGTGCGACCAGGCCGCGGACGCGGACATGCTCTCAGAAGTGGACCTCATGGTAAGAGCTCAACGCGCCAACCACACTTCGCGTGTCGCATCGCTGCGCTGCTTGGGGCGGAGTGCCCCGAGCAAAGCTTGCTGGCGCTTCCGGCGGCGGTCACGGCCCTTTGTCCGCAGCCGCGGGCCACGCGTCCTCCTGCCCGGACTAGTCCCGCGAAGTTGCGTGGGCCGTGGGAGCAAGCCGTGCAGCTCTCTCCCACCACCCCCCTTGGCAGGCGCGTGGGGCTAGTCGTCTGGCAGCCGCGCGTTAACCTGGCATGATCACGGGTCAAAGATATTGTGACCTTGTACGGAACAGTGACCTTGGCTGGTCTCAGGTGTGAGGTCGACGCTCCTACTTCCCCTTCCCACACTGCGTGGACATTATTCTTAACATCCACAATTATTCGCGCATTTTTTTTTTTTCGTTTCTCCTGGATAGCGCGAGACGTCGTTGAAAGGAAGCCTGTCTTCACCATGTGCGGATAGCCGGTTTGCGACCGTCACTTGCTGCTGCAGTGTGATGGTGTTTTTCTTTGATCGCAGCATGGTCTGACGATAAGATTTTGTTGCTGCGTTAGTTGTGTCATAACACTGAACTTCAGAGTGTAAATTCGGCACAGGACATGGAGAACACATATTTTCTGCTATGTCTCGTGCTGAAGTCGCGCTGAGAAGTCTAGCATTGCCTGTCGGGTTTTGTTTACATGTCTCTACCGTGAAAAGGGCTTGCATGACGTTTTCATATATCCTAGTGACTTGTGTATGATGCCAGGGGAACGCGGTCTATTATCTGTAGACTGCCACTTGCGTCGCCACTTGGTGTGAAATCTGGAAACTTGAAGCAGAAAGCGCGATACCTGAAACCTGCTTGCTTATCTGTTTTTGCGCTCAGGATGCTTTCAAAATGTGGAAGTCACTGTCGTACTTCCCTGTGAAGTTTCGTATTTCGGTCAATGTACGAATGGTGTACGAATCTGTTACCCTGAGTAGAACGTTGGAACTCTGTCTGCATGAATTGCAGCTACGGCCTCGGTGCAAATATGGCGCTCAAGTTGTCATATTCGGTGTAAATGTGCAGACAAAAGTGAATGGACATTACTGTCGTCGGTTTCAAATTCCTGTGGAATTTTTGTTGCAGCTTCGTGCTGCTGTCAGGTGAATGGTCTTCCACCCATTCGCCAGACGGTGTGACAGCGTGGGCAGTCCAGTTTCGGTTGAGCTAGAAGCAAGGGTATGTGGGCTCCTCCGAGGCAAGTGGCTGGGTTGCAAACTGTTCATGTAGATGGCTGTCGAATGTTGAATGTGTTCATTTTTAGAATAGATATGAACCACGCCCTAAACACATAACAAATCTTATCTGTAAGATTTCCCGCTGCTCTGGATAATGACAGATAACTAGGAAGAGGAGTTCGACCAGCTTAGCTGCAGCGAATCTTGTCAATACAGCCATTGATATCGCGTTCGAAAATAGCCGCGATTGTTTGCAGTCATTGTGACGCCCCATCTATGCTGCTCCGCGCATTTTACATTTTTGATTTAGGGGTATTTGCTTTTTATCTTATTCCTGTGCGCACACACACATATTCGTTACTTGTTTTCTGGTTTGTAGCGTGACTTGTAGCAAATGGCGTCTAAATATAACACGGTCGGGCCGCTTCGGTAAGCACGTAGACTGTCAACACATTGTAGTCTGCAGCAGCAGGGTCTTCGGGGGTGGTAGATGGCTTCGGGCGAGCGGCACGTGCTGTTGCACGAATGGTACTTTGGTGTGCATTCTCATACTCCACAACTCTAAGGTCTCTTTCAACCGCATCGCAGTGTCGGGGATTTATGCCCACCTCCGCCCACCCGGAAGGTTTCCAACAATCCCTGAAAAATTATTGCAGACCAAATTAACCTTCTCCACGGGTGCTCGTCTACACGCACCACGCGTTCTGGTAACGCCTCTCCCCATTCAAGTTGTGCCTGCACGTTAATCCTGATAGTTTTATTCTGTAGTGAGCTTGCCATTGACGAAGTGGCTTTGTCATCAGGATTGTGTGTGTTGTAGTCATGGAACCGCGACCCTTCTGAACAAACGAAGTGACTTGCTCCTTGAGAATCCAATTGCCGTCATTAATTTCACCACTCTTGGTTCATTATTATAATGCGAGGGTAAGGCCGCGTTACCGGAGTCCTTCGGAGTTCCGGGTCTTGCGTTGGCCGATGTAACGTTCTCGCTTCCGGTCTGCGAGCCATTTATGACAGGCCGGACCTTGCGTGAGCAGGACGTGGGTTCTCATTGTGCCTCGGATTCCTTGCATGATTCGATGCCTTGAAGATTGGAATTGCGGGGCCAGTAACACGTTATGTAAAGTTAATCTCGTGCGATTGCAGCGCAGGCATTGTGGCGTTGGGTAAGAAAACGAAGGTCAGAGTTCACCTTCGCGCTTAAGCTTCATCGCCTGAATGTCTGCGACATCGAGAATTTCTCTCTAGTATTTCGACCGCATCGACTCAAGCTTTCCTGAACTTTGCCTTTAAATCTCTGGCCCCTTTAGCTGTGTAACTATTTTGTACTACTGAATAATTATGTTTGCCTTCAGGCGCTGTCCTGATCTGTGACGTCATGGTACGTTGGCTCGGTAGACCCAAGTGGGCATCGCCAGCTGTGTTCATATAACTTTTGGGCATTCTTTTTTTTGTGTGTGCAAGACTGGGACCATTGCTATCGTGAAAAGGTAATTTGTCAATACGAGGAGAGGGATTAAATTAAATTTGTTCGAAAGATCGAGCCAACGGCACAGTCATCCAATGTGGGCGTCGTCATAGTCCAGGATGCCGTGAAAGCCTCCCTTTTCACCTGACGTCGCTGATCTTCAAGGCTTAAAAGCTTGTCAGCTGGGCCAAAATATAGACCTTTTCCTCCTTAGTGCCCAACCAAGATAACAGCAGGCGGTGTTGGCTGCGTCGCAGACGGACTGCCAGTTGAGAGCATTGACTGCAGGAGCGTTTTCCTCCTCGACGCAACAGCAGGGCAGGCCCGTTATCGTTGCGAGTGTAGAGGAGAGCGGCCGTCACTCCTTCTTCGCACTCACACCCTCCTCTGCCTCGCAGTGCTCCCTTCGGCAGGGCCCCTTTTGTCGCTCTCCGCAATCGTCGGCGGCTGCTTCTGCGGAGCAGGCCTCGATCTCTGGAACTCGAGCAACATGGGCAAGGAGCGCGGATTCTTCTGCTGCTGCCCCGCGGCCGCAGTTGCCCCCGAGGCGGCCCGGGAGGAACGTTTCATGACCTTGACACTCCGCTGGTCGTGCACCTTTTTTGGGAACTGGCGCTCTCCTTCCGACCCCCCCTCCCCCCTCCGCTCTGGACGACGACGGCTTTTCTCCTCTTCAGGTTTTTGCTCGCAGGTTCTTGCCCCCGCCGCAGCTGCCAAAATGTTGCGCCTCCCACCTCCGGACGCAGTTTTTGTTTTCTTCTTTTTTTAGCCATTTTCGGCGCTTCGCGGAATCCCTCCTCTGCAAGTCTTGTTCCATACCCCTTGTACCTCAAGTTTTTTTCTTGTGTGTGTGTGTGTGCTGTTCTGAAAGTTTCGGCTCCGTTAAAGGCACCCCCGGACGCGCTGTTTTTGTTGTTCTTAGCCGCCTTTCCTTGTTATGATTAGGTTATTGGTTAAAATGCGCGCCAATGTTGTCCCATCATGTGATTATCTCTATCGACGCCTGGCTTGTATTGTGCTCACTCAATGCAATGCTACTCAAGAGCTTTAGTCATGGCAAATAGTAACTGCATTTTATTGAGACCACCAGGTTGTGTCGCTATGACCTGTAAATACGATAACGATAGTTATAGCGCGAGAACAAAACGACGACACAGAGACAAGGATACGAAGGACACTTTCTTATCTCTGTGTCGTCGTTTTGTTTTCGCGCTATAACTATCGTCATGCCATACCTACTAGCCCAAGCTGCAAACACTTGTACCAAAGGCTTGTACCAAATACCAAAGGCTATGTTGACTCTGAGTGTGTGAGTAATACGCCGGTGTCATGAGAGTGCCCTGGAAACGAAAGTGCGTGCATTGCTTAGCACTAAACTGATGCGTTTCATTCCGTGAGCACTGTACATCTGAAAGCCGTCAAAATGTGGGCAACACAGTTACAGGGTGATGACGCGCTGAAATTAGCAGCAATTATGTGTTCTGAATGTTAGTCCGGACATATCATTTATGTGTGTGTGTGTGTTCGACACGACCGTTCTTTTTCAATCAGCAGCCGGATAGGATAGCATTTCAAATTAGGGTCATACCTATTCGGCAAGCCTTATTTGTTTCCCTTACACAACGGCGCTGCCATTTACGCTCCGCGTGCGGTTTATAAAAGGAAGAGCCGGCGCACGTAACCGCGGTGTCGCAAACCGGAGGCCAGGTACTGCATGGTTACGCGCTTCCGCCTCTTGCGCGCGCGCGTGTTGTGTAATGGCAGCGGTGTAAAGTCTTTCTTTGGCTCTGCGCGCGATATCGCAACAATGGCAGCGAAACGGCGAGGTTGTTGGCCGTGCAGTGACCGCCTCAGGGGCCAGGTTTGTCAGGCTTTCCCGCTTCCTGGGCGTCATGTCACTACCCGAAGCGGCGGCACACCGGGTGCGGCTGCCCGTTTCTTTTTATTCCCTGCCGGGCGATTTTCTCTCGCGCCAAGCGAAGAGTGTTCGTCTTGGTCGTCGCCTGGAAGGCGGCCTTTCCAGCAGCGCGCTCTTCCTGTGTGGCGCTGCCGCCCTCTCTTGGGGAGCGCTGCTTTCCTCCTCACCTCCGCTAGTGTTTGCTCGCCCTCGCGCTCCCTCGGGGTCGACGGCACCGGCAAGTATCGATCGGCGTCTGGTCTGGCGCTGAGCCGACAGCAGCGCGGAGTGAGCGCGCCGCGCGCGTTTCGCTGGTCTGGGGAGCGCTCCGCCTCGTCCTGGTTCTCCTCCTCCCTCTCTTTTTGCGCCGTTGTCCCTGCTACTTTTCGTTCCCCGTGGTTTCCCTCGCTTCATCACTGGCTCCGCGCGCTGGATACGTTTCCTTCGCTCTTTCTTATTATCCACGCATCTCTTTCTCTCTTCCGCTTCGGTAGTGGCATTGGCCGCCGCGTCGCGGCCCTTCTCCTGCACTCCTTCATCGCTCTCTCACCTTCTATCTCTTTTTCGCTCTTCAGGGGACTCTCTCCTCCTCCGAAGAGTGGCTGCACCTCCTTTCTCTCGCGTCTTTCACGCTCTCTTTTTTCCGGCTTGCCCTTGAACTTGGAGCAGGCGAGCGTGGCTCGCTCCTCGCTCTCCCTCCTCGCCAGTTTGGGTTGCTCCTCCCTGCCAACGGCGCGAAATGCGTGGTCGCCCGGTTGCTTGGCTGTGCACCCCGAAAAACGTTCATGTATTCTTTAGCGTTTTTACGCCCCTCGCCACCTAGCTGCTATTTCATAGTTTGTGTAGTTTTTTTTTTTCACTGAAGCAAGCATCTTTATTTTCTTTCACGACTCTCCCGGACGTACTCGTCGGTTTGAAGACGATCCACCTTGCTCGACCAATGCTAGGAAGGCGAGCTGCAGAATATCGCGCACTACGCAATCGCAGGCGACACCCGGCTACATTTTCCCTAGGCAACACAGAGGAGGCGAGCCTAGGGAAATCTCGGGATAACTATGGAGCGGTTTTCGTGTTCACATTTTTTCAGTCGGCTCCGCGGATTTCGGCATCATGCTGCGATTGATGCGCACTGGTCCTACCCTTTTCATGACTACCGCCGTGTCATTAATTTGGTCCCCGTCATTTGATCTTCGTCGCGCAAGTGCTTCCGAAAGAAAGTTTGCTTTAGGGAACGTGAGACGGCGCAGATATGCTAGCTTAGAATACGAGCCCTCCTTGCCACTCGCTTACGACGCTTCTCAGATAGATAATATGCGTACCTTGTACTCCACTGAGCAGCTCCCGGCTTGTACTTGTTCACTTATTAACTATGATGCACACCCACTGTGTGGGATTGGCCAATAATCTAGTGGATTTATAAAATAGTATGAAGTTTTGGAATAATTGACGTTATGATATAGAAAGACAACAGATTGCATAATAAATTGTGGTGCTCGGTTTAATGTATGTATTCTGTTGGAAACAAAAGGAAGCGCTGTATTTTTTTACAAGTAAGTGTTAATGAAATAAAGCAATACACATATGTTTGTACGTATGTAATGGTGTAGACACATTAAGATGATGTACTGAGAAGTTGATTAGTTTTATTAATGTAATCCCTGACAGTCACGCATACTTTTAGCATTGGAGAACCCAGAAATATATGCTCCAAAATACAAAATGACCGGCACTGATAAATCCATCGCAATACAACGTAAAGTTGTTTCTAAGTGTTTTTCGTGCTGTAGTAAACCGCCTGCAGATCAAAAAGAAATTATCTATTGTTCCCAGCTCACCGCAGTATGCGCACAGTGGCGAAGGTGCCTGAGCCTACCTACGTTAAGCAAATTTAGGTTCGGTACTGGGCAGTGTAGCTGCATGATAGATACTAGTTTGTGGGTTTGACAGAAGGCTCTCGGCCAGGATTACAATTAGTGCCGATGTTCGGTAGATTTCTGTCTGTGCCGTACCTTCAAAGACTTGTAATGGCACGCCTGCGAAATCGAGCAGCAGTCACATAAGCGCATGAGGGAAAATATGGTGAAATCTGTCCGCCCATTGAAGACATCGCTAAAAAAAAATCCGTAGTTTTACTGGGAAAGCCGGCTCAAGTTAGCTAAACGTCATACTTAATTTAAAAATGACAGAGGTTCGCATGGGGGTCAGTAGCGTTGTTTTGGGAGGTGAAAACCTGTGTTGCCTTGTGGTCGGGTTAGGGTTGGAGCTGAAGGGGGGGGGAGGGGGGGCGGCAGGGCTGGTGTTATTCGAGGAGGGAAGCTCCGCTCCTTATCTCGCACCCCCCCTTTCGACGCACATTGAAGCTGCTTCGCCACATTGGCGGTGCACTTAGAAGTGAAGAATGATGCAACCGTGCGTGTTCATGTCCCAACTCTATATATTGCTACGTCTTTCTGTGAATAAACGGATTGAAATTTTTCCGCCCGTTTCGTCGTACCTTCTTCTGTCCTTGTTTATTTTGTGAAGTCGCGGTCAATGTGGCGAAAATTTCTGCCGCGCAAACCCGAAAATCGTCCGCTGTGCTATGTGGCTTGTCAGAAGTAGCCAAAAGTAGTGCATCCCACACCGCAAATGCTCTTTTCCTCCAACTGCACGCAAAACCGCTAGGCGGCGTTCGAGCTCGCGGGAGATGCTCGAGATGTGCCTTTGCGTCTGCCCGCCTGGGCTGGCGCGCTTCTTGATCGTTGTTCAAATGGCTCTTTTCTACGGCGTCGGCTGCCGCCGAGCCCCCGTGCCTACCGACGGGGACATCAACGTCGGTCTTTTGTGCGCTGCCGACGGCCGCAACCACGGCTCGGTACAGGCCTGACGGCTACCGCGTACGCTCGTTGAGTCCAGTACGACGGTCATCTCGCTCCCCGAGTCGTCCGGTTCGCGCTGCCAGCGCGCCGGGTGTATCGCCCATGGGATGCCCGCCCGCCGCAGTCGCCTGCTGTCACTCTGTGAGTCGATGCGACACATGTCGGCTGCTGGCGCCGTACGGTCGAGCCTTATACTTCGAGTAAGACGCGGGTCATACTTCCGCTTTTTTCTGTTTGACAATTCTAAATGAAGCGAATTAAACATTCGTGTGCATTCTCCAAACGTTTAGATGCAACGGAAACGTAGGAACTCGAGTACCATGCTGTGGTACCGCAGTTTGTGATAGAAACTAGTCGCTGAACTTGTAGGTTATCCGGACTGGTAATGACTACTTCAGAGTGCAAGAAACTACTTGCGCCGAAGTGTGAGCCGTTACCAAGATATTTGTGTTTTATTGTGCTCCGTTACGGAGCATTGTTCCAGCAAGAAGAAATGGTTGGCAGAGCACGGTGGAAAATGATGACGCGTGGCAGTGCAAAAACATCATTCCTTTTCTGGCTTCATGGAAGGAGTGAATGTGCTGCAAGCAGGTAGATTAAGAAGATTTGGACGCAACATTGCTCTTAACTCTGGCATGTGGTCAATTTAGGGGTGAAGCTTCTTAAGGTGTGCGTCGTGCGTCTCTTTTATTTATTAGCCACCTCTCGTTTTAGTCCTTAGAATGTCCGCTGGATGGCGGTACTTGTATATGATGAATATGTGATCAAGATATGCGATATGGTGGTTCACTAGACGGACGGACAGACAGACGGACATGCGGACCAATGAACGTACAGACTGACGGACATACATGACGTACAGACTGACGGACATACAGGCATACCAGACTGACGGGGCAGCGGATGATTCTCGGTTTGCCGATAAAGCCCTTCGAAGCTTCGCCCCGCTCATCGCCATACACTCCGTGGATATGTTGTGATTTTTTTTTTCGGGAAAATGCTTTGTACGAGTAGTTGGGGGTGCCTGGTAGTACATGTGGCAAAGCAAGTCTCAAATCTCATGGCTGAGAGCATGAATGATGCTAGTTATCAAAGAAGCCCTCGTTTACACACACATGTGCACGCATTTCGTGCAATTTCGTTCGACTAAACTGTCACTGGTGCAGTCGGTGTGTAGCATTCTTGCGGGTGGGTTCTATATTTCCTACAGAACGTAAACCCCCAATAAAGTGGGTTCATCGATCTGGTGAAAGGACTGCTAAGCAAGGTGGTTAAGATGTTGTTGGTTACATTATAATTGGTTCCAAAAATAGAAAAGGGGGAAGACATTCACATCTAAAAGTGTGGGTGTTTTGGTTAGTCTGGCTGCTGCCTTACTGTGGTTTTCGGTAAGAGATCAACCACAGTAAATATGCTGCTGGTTCATTATCTGGTATCTGAGGTTGCACCAGCTAGTGACTGATCGGCAGATCCAAGGCACACTGGGTTGGTGTGACTGCTGCCTCTTTGGCTGTTTCAGGTATGCGGCCTGACTGGTCAAGTGGCAAGGGTGAATTCTCCAGAAGAAGGCGTTAAATTGTGGTCTTTCGAGCTGTCTTCAACCCTGCCTTACGTTGTCTGGATCTTTAGGATAATGGTTGCCAGGCGCCTGGCCGAATTCTTCGAAGGGAAGTAAAGTTGTCCGGCCGTAGAGTTGACCATTCCATCACCACCAATCCTCAGAAGACTTGGTATTCATGCGAGGCAACACAGTTTGGCAGCCTCTTCGGGATTTCCTGTTGTGCGAAACGGGCAGTGCTATTCGGCAAGTTCAGCTGGACGAGTGAATGCGTGGCTCTTGGAGAAAGGGGGAAAAAAAAAGCACCCAATTTCTGTCGACCCAGCTGGCGACACATCGCAGTGCTTTCTAGTGGTGGTGGTGGTGGAAGGATATTAAAAATTGTGGAAAGTTAAACAAGAGAGAACATTCGCCACACAGGAGGTGACAGAAAGAACAGAAAGGAAAGATGGGGGACACAGTCGGGGTCCGGGTATAGTGCCTAGAATATACTTCTGGGGATGGGGCACCGCTCGGCGGGAGCTACACGGCGTCAAGAGATTGCGGACGGCGGGCCGATCGGTGAGAGCTAAGCTGGCGTCGGAGATCGCGGACGACACAACCGCTCAGCACGGAATTCACCAAGTGAGTCCCAGCTCGATGGAAGCGTTTGTGGAGGCTTGCAATTCCATATGTACAGCCTGCTGATAGGCAGTGAAGGTAGACATCGGGATGACGTGTCAGACAGCCAATATCTCAACATGTTTTGCCATTGAAGCATTGTTATAGGCTGATGTGAGGCTTAGACAGTTGCAAGCTATTTGTTCAAACTTTTCTCAATCAGGTGGAGAGAGTGTGCTTATAGGGAGGACTCTTTTGTAGCATTTGCAATGGCAGACCTTCGAAAGAAAACGGGCTGAACATGTGAAGCGGAACAGAAAACAAAAGACGTGAAAAAAACCCGATATGACGCTCGCTGCGCGGGATACTTCGCTGTGTCGTGTGTCCTGGTTCCTACCGCTAGCATTGCAAATATTGCTTGAAGACAGCAGTACTTAGTTCTACATTGGGGTATGCCCAAGTATTGCAGCATTTGCGGAAGAAATCTCACAACAAGGTCCAGAAGCCCGCGGAAGACGCTGTTGACCTGTTGACATCGCAGAACACCCGAAGACAGTCTCGCAGTGGTGGACAGGGCCCCTTGATCAGCTTCAAGCCATGACTACCTTGAACAAGGTCACCCACTACAGTGATAGTCTAGTTCACTGGATCACACGGGAAAAGAAAATTTTCACAAGTTGCAAAAAAAAAAAAGTGTTTCTCCACCTGTCTCCGGACCAAAAAAAAAATTGTTTGGAGAAAATTAACTTACCTTAAAACCGGCAAAGATCGATTAAAAACAGGCAACAAAAACAAACAAACAAAAAGAATCGCGCAAAGGTCGATCTCCATTATACTGGTCTTCGGCGGAGAAACAGAAGTCGGCCACTATTAGTTAGCAGCTGGAGTGAAGTCCCCATCGCCATCAGCATAATCGGGGTTGCTTTGTTTACAACCTGCGTTGCAGCGTGGGCGGCCTCATTTTGCATTTTTGTTCGTCATGCGAATCTGTTATTGCGGCTCTTAGCGTCTTCATTTTTTTCTTGCTCTTAGCCGGTGGCCGACGACAGTTCACAGTATAGCGTTCAAGGGAACGGCTATCTGTATTCCCGAAAGGGCGTGCAAATGATATAGCACACTGTGAGTCAAACTGCTTTCACACGACGGTGGTGATCACGGACGGTTCGGTCACGTGGCATGACGTGTTCGGTATCTTTGCGCGGCTCACATTCGCGCGACAGCGGAGAAAAGCAGGTGACGGATCGACTTACCTTCGCTCCCAGGAGCGTTTGGGCGACGGCGCAGACGGCCGCGGGCCCTGCCGCGATGGCTCTCGAAGATGCGGCAGACGACGAAGAGGAGAGCGGTCTTCTTCACTGCGATAGATCGACCTGGGTTCAGCCATTGCTTAAGGCTGGTTCACATGCCGCGATTGCAGCGGAAAAAAAAATTCGTTCCGTTCGCTCCAATCGCTCTGCTCGCAACTGCCGCTAATGGCGGTTTTGTTTCACATGAACCGCGAACGGTCCGCGATTTTCGTTCTGCGAACGCAGCGGCGAGAAACGTTTCTTGCCATTGTTCGTTGTGGCAGACGCTAGAATTTTTCGAATATGATGTTACAATCTGTGCGTTATATTAAGTTTTCATGAACGGTAACGGAGAGAGAGCACTTGTGTTTCGCAATTTAAGAACATTTTCCAATCTTAATTTTTGAAATGCGCAGCATCGTCTGTTACTAAAACAAACACGTCGACGCTATTTGGCCGGCCCGGCCCTATTTCGGCGGGTCCCGACCAAAAATCGCTCCCGCCGCTGCGATCAGAGCGAATATTTCCAACATGTTGGAAGTTCGCCGCGGACCGCTGCGGCGGGAGCGAACTGGCTTTTTTTTTTTTTTTTTTTTTGCTGCGAGCGAATTCGCGTGCTGAAAATCGCTACTTTATGTGTCATGTGAAACGGCCTTTAACCGATAAAGCTCTTGGGGATCCAAAACCAGCTTTACGAAGAGCAACACTCGGCGACAACTTTTCTTAGTATTGAACTAAAAGTTTGCCCCGCCGCGGTGGTCTAGTGGCTAAGGTGCTCGGCTGCTGACCCGCAGGTCGCGGGTTCGAATCCCGGCTGCGGCGGCTGCATTTCCGATGGAGGCGGAAATGTTGTAGGCCCGTGTGCTCAGATTTGGTTGCACGTTAAAGAACCCCAGGTGGTAAAAATTTCCGGAGCCCTCCACTACGGCGTCTCTCATAATCATATGGTGGTTTTGGGACGTTAAACCCCACATATCAATCAATCAATCAACTGAAAGTTAGAGCCAAATCACGTGCATACTACAACAGTCTCAAAATCACTCTTGTTTTCAGCGTGAGGTATAAATAGCTCTTGCTTTATTCTTTTTTTTTTTTCGTGGAACTATTTGAGGCAGGACGCGGCACACACCACCAAAGCAGTTGTATTTAACTTTACAGCGTTTTCAGACGCGCGGGAAGGTTATCGGTAGATAACCCTCAGAAGTTATCGGTATAAATTCTGGGGGGGGGGGGCAGGTATTCTGGGTGATAATTTGCAAATGTGGCCGCCCAGTGACCCCCTAAAAACATAGCATGCGCGATGTCACTGCGCATGCACAGGCTAGTGTCCTGAAAACAGGCCGATTATGTCAGTGTGCTGGCTGCTACGTCCTGCTACATTTCCTGAAAATTTGGCGAGTCTGCACCAAACCTGCGCCAAGGAGTGTTTTCCGACTTCTAGAAAAAACAAACAAAAAACGAACTACTTACGTCGTGGCAGGTGGCAGCCAGAAATTTCATTATGGGGGGTGAAGGGGGAGGAGATATAAGAATAATACTCTCTATTTTATTCCTTCTTCTTCATTTTATTCAATCTTCTATTCTGGAAGATTATGCAGTCTTCAATTTTATTAAGGACCCCTGGCATTTAAAGTATTGTTTGCTACTTTTTACAAGAATTTGTAGCTTTGCGTCTGGTAATGCCGGAATTGAATTGTAAATGCTTTAGTTCACCGTATAATCAATGTTAATTAAGGATTTTGTGTCAATTCGAAATGCCTGTCTAAATACAATCGGAAACTGCCACCATAGGTCAACAAAACTCGTGGAGCTCACTCAAACTCGATCATGAAATATATTTGAGCTTTGGACTCACTTGGACTCATATTTGCGAAAATTTCCCCGAGCCGGTCTCACTCACACTCACAAGTTTTTCTGAACCAGACTCAAACTCGCCATAACACTACTCGCCCAGACGCACTCAAACTCGCGTCTCGACCCGATCTCATGTAATCAGTGCCCTTCTTGGCGTCGTTTCACATAGTATCTTGGAAAGCGAGTTCTGAGTGCTTGCAAACCAGCAAAGTCGTTTTTCTTGCAAGACATGACAGCATAACATTTTTTTTTATCAATAACTTCCTCGAAAAAGAGATGGTGGGAGAGAGGTCAAGGCAACACCCTACGTAATTTACGCCTCTGATCAATAAATGTTAAGATGGTGTATCAATGACACTGCTTTGGAATACCTGTGAGTAGACGTCCGTACAGGGGTGGTAGTGCTGCGCCATTCTGCGCCAATCTGACCTGCTGCGCCTAAACGGCAATTTGCGCGTGCAACACCGAAATTAGACGAGTTTTATCATCGACCGAGCAACACGCGTGGGCTACACAAGGAGGATTAAAAAAAATGCTGGAGTGGAAATGATTGCGCAGAAGTGAAGCCGTTCCTCTGGCAAGATGGCGGCTGTGGCGGCCACATTACTAGGGGCATGATAAATTATCACCGTTCAGCGATTAAAAACGAAGCGTTTCCCTCGCACGCCCAACGAGTTTAATGAGGAAACTTTTTCGGGTCACATAGTGCTCCAAGTGCGTCTTACAGTTACTAGTTTTCCTTAGTGAGCCTCTAATTGGAGGCAAAGTTCTTTGAAGATGCAGTCATCCATACTCGTTTCAGTGCGTTATATCGTCGGGAGCAACTATCTTTTAATATAGAACTAACGTAGAATTAACACTAACATATCAAAGCCACTTGATTTCTAAGTGGGCGCTATCAGAAAAGAGCATGTCTACGCCATCTTGGCAGTGGCAAAAGATGGCTTCGCTTCTGCTAGCAAGGCATTTCAGGGGCTTCCACTCCAGCAATTTTTCTTTAATCCTCCTTGGGGCTACACGAATGACGCAGCCGCGTCCATGTGAAATTAACCCGGTCACGTCGTATTTCGGTTGACGCAGTGCGCCACGTGAACAGAATGCACAAGTCTTGGTAAGGCGGCGTTTGTGTGCGTACCTCATAATGCGACTCTTTTGGCAGCGAATTCTGTTCCGTCAAAACATGAAGATGGCAGTGGTGTTGCAAAAAAAAAAAAAAAAAAAATGTCGCACCGTTGCCTGGCAACTGCTAAGCACGCGCGCGCTCTGCGATGGAGACCGTCAAACCATATCAACGAAAAAATAAAATAGAAATCAGTTTCACCGGTGAAGCGATGACTGCAATAGCATCATCATCATCATTAGCCTGACTACGACCGCTCCAGGGCAAAGGCCTCTCCCATGATCCGCCAATTAACCCGGTCTTGCGCTTTCTGTTGCCGTGTTATACCAGCAAACTTTTTAATCTCATCGGCCCACCCTACTTTCTGTCTCCACCTTTGTGCGTTTGCCTTCTCTAGGAATCTAGTCAGTTACCCTTAATGACCAGCGATTATCCGGCCTACGGCCTACGTGCGTGGCCCAGGTTCATTTCTTCTTGATTTCAACTATGATATCCTTACCCCGGTTCGTTCCCTGACCCACTCTGCTGCCTTCTTGTCTCTTAAGGTTAAACCTATCATTTTCCTTTCTATCGATCAATGTGCCATTCTCAATTTAAGCTGAACCCTCTTTGCAAGTCTCCAGGTTTCTGCTCCGTAGCTAAGTACCGGCAAGATGCAGCCGTTACATATCTTCCCCTTGAGGGATAGTGGCAATCTACCCGTCATGATTTGAGAGTGCTTGCCAAATGTGTGCCACCCCATTCTTATTCTTCTAGTTACTTCAATCTCGTGGTTCGGCTCCGTGGTTATTACCTGTCCATAGTAGACATATTTCTTTACAACTTGCAGCGTCTCTCCACGTATCGCACAGTGCTGTTTTATTCCGAGATTGTTGCACATTACTTTTGTTTTGTGCATATTAATTTTCAGACCTACTTTTCTGCTTTCTGTGTCCTGTTCGGTAATCATGAACTGTAATTCGTACCCTGAGTTACTCATCAAGGCAATACCATCAGCGAATCGCAGGTTACTAAGGTACTTTCCATTAACTCTTACACCTAACTCTTCAATGATTTGTAATGTTGTAATGGTAATGCCGCACGCGCTTTCTATTTTCTTACTGCACCAACACGCGTGTAACGCTGCCTTGCGCAAACAGCGCCCGAATGACTGGGAACCATCTAGATAATCTCAGAACCTTCCGATGAGATTACGCGCACGACGGGTACATTAGTTCTGAAACTTTTGCTGCCGCTAGCTCCAATCTTCGATGGATCGTGTGAAAATGCCGACGCACTTGGCTGCTTGGCAGATTATCGACGGCCGATGCTCTATGTTCGCTGCTATCAGTCTGCAGCGTGTGTTGCTTGCTGAGGTGACGTTTCGTTTTCTGGGCATAGGTTCGCCCAAGTAAAAGTTTACTCATTGAAACAGCGGCTGCTGCCTTAGTCACTAAACATCACGACCAATCGCGACTTCGTGACAGTACGAAGGCTGGCTGCCAACTCTTTTGAAACCCGGCATTGCGACACTCTACAGAATGCTGGTGTGAGAGAATAAGTATACGGCCGCTCCAGGAAGAAATGTTCTTATCGCACTATCTCTTCCCTTTGAGAGCTCGCGACGCAGAGCGGTGTATGTATGAGCCGTGCCCTAACGCTCGCCGATAGCGCGCGCGCGCTAGCTATCGCAACCACGCCCTTAGAATCGAAGTTCATAACTCCTTTGGACCCGGCATTGCGACACTCTACAGAACGCTGGTGTGAGAGAATAAGTATACGGCCGCTCCAGGAAGAAATGTTCTTATCGCACTATCTCTTCCCTTTGAGAGCTCGCGACGCAGAGCGGTGTATGTATGAGCCGTGCCCTAACGCTCGCCGATAGCGCGCGCGCTAGCTATCGCAACCACGCCCTTAGAATCGAAGTTCATAACTCCTTTGGACCCGGCATTGCGACACTCTACGGAACGCTGGTGTGAGAGAATAAGTATACGGCCGCTCCAGGAAGAAATGTTCTTATCGCACAATCTCTTCCCTTTGAGAGCTCGCGACGCAGAGCAATGTATGTATGAGCCGTGCCCTAACGCTCGCCGATAGCGCGCTAGCTATCGCAACCGCGCCCTTAGAATCGAAGTTCACAGCTGCTGCTCGAGCGACACCCCACCCTTTCCCTCGCGTCTTTTCATGCTCGTTCAAGGTGGGCGGCGTGTTTACTCTCTGCTTGAGCATTCTCTGCTTGAGCAGGTCTTAACACGTGGCGGGATGCTACCGCGCACGCCCTCCGAGCACCAGAGGTCGGCCGTGTCGTTTATCTACTTGAGTAGTGCTCATGACCCCAGCTTGCGCCATTTTATGCGTGGTTCCAAAGTACGAGGCGCGGAGAATGTTACCGACTTGAAGTTTACGCGCAACATGGCGGTGACGGCCAAAACCCATCGAGTGTACATATAACTCCTATCGTAATAAAAAGTTTCTCGCCTAATTGCCTAGAAATCTAATCTAAATTTCTTTGCGGTTCCCATGTCGGCTGTGGCACTTCGATGACTGGAACATCAGCTTTTTTTTTAACTTTTACTTTGATAGAGCCCTATTGGTTTAGTATGGAGGTAACATTTATTATATTAGCTATCTCTAGGGTTGAGTTGCTGTCCATGTTGGATGCGTTGTTTTAAACACGTCTCGCACATCGAAACATTTTACATTAAATTTTTTCGTTCGTCTGAGGTCTAGTAGCTGTCCAGAGTGCTGCTTATGTTGTTGTTTTTTTTTTCTCTTGAGTTGCTGTGCTATCAACTTTGATGTTGTAAGGTTTAATATATATCAATCTGGGGTAAGTCTGGTCGCTTCATCAGCATTGCACGCTTAATATTACCACTGAAATTTTCGCATGTACCAGAAAGCAAATATTTTTATTAAAAGTGATGTGTGACCCAAGAAATCTTCTCCAAAACTAACTTTTGATGGACCAAAAACACCTTTTGGTGCTCCAGAGCTGCTCCTACACTTCCTTTTTACTGCTCCAAAAGACTGGAGCCCGCTTCCACCCCTGCAGTATAAACGATGAATCCAGCTAAAGCTCATAGTGGGGCTGAAGATCGCTAGATAGGACCTTAGGACAGCAAAAAAAGTGAACTCACTCAGACTCACTCAAGAAGTATATCTTGTGCTTTGGACTCGCTGGGACTCTTACTCATCAAAATTTTGCTGAGCCGAACTCACTTGGACTCATCAAAATTTTCTTCAACTGGACTCACTCAGACTCTCGAATAAATTACTCGCCCGGACCCACTCAGACTTGTGGCTCGATCCGAGTCTGAGCGAGTAAACTCATGAGCAAGTTCGCTGACCTATGACTGCTCCACTGTGGGGCCGCGCCTAAGACTACGTGCGCTCACACTCAGGCTTCGGTGACGCTGAACAAGCCATTTTCAAACAGGAGAACCTGCGAGTAGTGATAAATGAAACGATGTAGGTGCTTTGCGCATGTTCCCTTTCAGAAAAAAAAAAAAAAGCATTCGTGGGTGAGCAGCCAGAACCACCTTGAGAGCAGCCCAACAACAAGAAGAGCTGAGGGGCCAATGTTCCGAGGTCCACAATGCTTGCTTGAGTTCTGCAAACCCGCTAATGTATTGTGGTGCCAACAATACTCGCTTGACCTTCGCAACGACGCGCGGCGACCCCTGTGTACATCAAACCACAGAAAATGTCGATTGAACCTGAATACTCGGGTGAGCATTCACCCTTGAAACAAGATAGACGTATTTTATGGGCAACACTTGTCACTAATAATTTATCAGAAGGCCGCCGCATGCAGGATTCTCAAACACAAGCATCTCAAGTTTCCAAATTTGGTGTCGGGAGTTCTTGAAGCACCCATGAAGCGTATTCCTAATAAAATTTCTAAAAAAGCACCACAGGAAGCACTTTATTTATCAACACAATAGCATTAAAGAGCTCGTTTGGCAGAAACTCCAGCATCGGTGTCATCGGTCGTGAGTGAAAAATCTTGTGCATTATTGAAAAATCGAGAAAGATACAAATAAAATAAAGAATATAAAATTTTGGCTCCGAGTGAGGATTGAACCCGAGTGGTTTGCGTGTCAAGCAAGTGTTCTACCATAGAGCCACGCGTCTGCTTGGAAATGAAGAAAATAAGTTTCTTTGCTTAGAACATCAATGAAAGTAACTTGCATGCTCTATAAAACGCAGATGTCTTGTATGCTCACGGTACAACATGTAATATCGCAGTAATAATGCGATGTGCAAGTGAACATTGCGGTCGGATGTTAAAACATGATTATCATGACTTTTTTGATTTAATGTGGGCCACTCACCACAAAAGGCGCACACATTACTGCGCCTTTTTTCTTTAGGCCTCGTAGTGGGTGCATAGCAAGTGCGCTATTGTCCGTGGTTTAAAGCATGCTACCCATTACTCAGAATGCAGCCGTATGCGAAAACTTCACTGGCGCAAGCCATTTTGAACTTGGTACCCACTAGGATGATGATATTGCTATCGCGTTTAGCTCTCAAAAGCGAAGCTTAAGGGTCCCCCAATTTTTTAATTCATTGGTACTGCAACCACCATTACCCAGGCTGGGATACAATACATGGAAAATAGGTAATTATGTGGAACAAAATGTATGTATGTACTTACAGAGGTTAAAAAAATCGAAGACTTACAAACAGAATAATAAAGACAAAAAAGAACTGGAAATACTACTCTGTTTTATATAAGATAGCATTTATCATACGGGTATCAGGTAGCTAAGGCCAAGGTTATTGTAAAGGTACAAGCGTAATCAGAATAGTTCTGGACAGTAAATTGAATGCATGAAAAGTGTACACTGCAAATCTCTTATGCAAGGGAACACGGGAGCACGTGGCCTGCACGCTTCGGCGGCTGCTGGCAGTGCGTTCAGCTGGAGCGAAAGCAACCACAGCCTTTTTTTGCACCGTCTGGAGGAGAGTAAAACAATTGGTCACTGGTGATACCAATATGAAACCAGCTGCAAAACTGTAACCAATGGCTCGCCAATGGCTGCTTGTTTCGCTCGCTTTCAGATTACGCGAAAAGAGGCTGTGGTTGCTTTCGCTCCAGCCTGAATGCGCTGAGGGTTCCCTTTCATAAAAAGTGGCACTGTACATTGCTTGTGCTTCCAGGACCATAGACAAGGAGGAGAGGTGTCCTAAGTACCCCCCCCCCCCCCCCAAAAAAAAAAAAAATCGAAAAAAAAAAATGGCAGAGGAGGATTTGCTTCTGGGTCTAATTGAAAACGAGTGTTTTTCAAGACCTTCAGGGTGTATCTCCTTTCCTTCCCCCGAAAAAAAATTTTTTTTTGATACGGGTTTGACTGTATCTAAAGCATCAAGGAAAATCTTAATCCATTTTCAGATATGAAACTTATTCCAGAAAAATTTTAGGTGGTCTGAGGTCGTGGCGCCCAAGCAACTTATGTCTGTTTGCAATAAAACGAAGATAATTAATACATACTGACTACTTGCAGCGCTAAGAAACAAGGACAAATAAAACACTTGTGACACACTTGCATTTCAAGAGTTATTCTTGATGAGAATCAACTTGCCTTCTTTTTTTTTTGGGTTGTCAGTTTCAGGGTGTTCTAAATCAGCATGCATGTATTGATAGCAAGTAGTTATTGTTGAATGTGTCTGTTCTAGCTTCGAGACAAGTATTTGTATTCGTAAATGTGCACTCGGTAACTGCTCCAAAAGGGTTGTACTGTTCTGAAGCGAGGTTTTAGCTGCTTCGTATGCTGCTGCACCGAAATGGCTTTGGTCGATCACACCGCAGTATAGAGTGATTGTTATATGCCCGCGTTTCTTGGCCCATTGTCTTATTTGACCTTCTAAGAGCTACCCATCAAAGAAACTGTAGCACTTTGTTCATAGATGTTAAATGAGCACACGAAATAATGCCATATGACAAGAAAGGCATTGGGTGTTTGTACTTTGCTTGTTAATTGGCTGCTGATCCGCAGGTTGCGCGATTGAATCCCAGCCACAGCGGGATTCAATCTTGAGGCCAGTGTGCTTAGATTTAGGTGCACGTTGAAGAGCCCCACATGGTCGAAATTTCTGGTGCCTTCTACTACAGCATCTCATAATCGTATGGTGGTTTTGGGATTTAAAACCCCAACAATTATTATTATTATTCTTATTATTATTAATATTATTATTATTATTATTATTATTATTATTATTATTAATATTGAGGCCTGTTAAACAAACTTATCCTGCAGATGGGAGACATTGCTATGAACAGCTCGGCCTAATCTTGCAGTCCTACACTCATAGAGGTGGGAGAAAGAAAAAGCACCTAAAGCGTGCAACAACCACTGCTACTTCACTCAATCTTGATGGATTCAAGAAATTTTAGCAGCAATCACTTTGTATGGCATTTAGCTTCGGTACTGAGGTTATTTCATTACGTTCTTAGAAGGGTAATGCATGACTTCTTTAATGCTATGTTATGGGTATTCACAAAAGGCTATTTATTTGTTGAGAGTTACACTATTGCAGTTTACTACATTGCTAAACAGAGTTCAAAGCAGCCTCTGCACGGGACATATGTTCTTGAAACTTACGAAGTAGATGCCCATAGTAAAAAGACTTTGTGCATCAGGTAGAAAACTGCTATCGAGGTCGTCTTTTCAACACCTTACCTTCAAATGCTGTTATGTACGGGTCTGAAATATTGTGTGGTATAGAAGATATGTCACTCATTCGTGTGTTTTATGTGGAGCTTTTCACTGTGCTCTCCTTTGTTTAGATGTTGCTCCGGGGTTGAAGAAGGTCGGCCGTTATCAGTCTGTCTACAAGCCTACTGATACACTGTAGTTTGACAGCGTTGGGTACTGATTGTGCAGGTTCAGCTGTCCCTTGGCAGCAGCCCACCTACAACACTCAGTGGGTCCGGTACGACAGCAGGCTCCCAATTGGGCTCGCCCACATCTCTGCCGGAGGCGTTCACAGCACCAAGCTCTGGTGGGGAGGGCAGCAGCGGGGGCAGCCCTTCAGACGGTGGCTCCGGGGGCAGTGCAGCACTACCTCAGCTGAGCACGAAGTGCAGCCTTTGCCATGACACCTTCACCATCCCAAAGGTACACGTCGGACATATCGTGCCTGCAGTGTGCCCTTGTGTGTATGCGACTGGTTCAGTATTCAAGGCCTCGGTGCGCTGGTGTGCTTATAGCTAGGCATTTTGTTTGCGTAGTGTCTGCGTCTATCAGTGTAACCTTGCCCTTGCATAATTGGCGCATTGAGTACCAGTTGCAATGCTAAGCTTGAAGTGCCTGCACTGTTCCGGACGCATCGGTTCTCGGCGCATGCATTGAATTGTCATATAATCTTACTCTGGGTAAGGTAGATGTTAAGCCCCGCCGCGGTGGTCTAGTGGCTAAGGTACTCGGCTGCTGACCCGCAGGTCGCGGGTTCGATTCCCGGCTGCGGCGGCTGCATTTCCGATGGAGGCGGAAATGTTGTAGGCCCGTGTGCTCAGATTTGGGCGCACGTTAAAGAACCCCAGGTGGTCGAAATTTCCGGAGCCCTCCACTACGGCGTCTCTCATAATCATATGGTGGTTTTGGGACGTTAAACACCACAAATCAATCAATCAAGGTACATGTTAATGTACCATCGTAGTACACCAGCCAGTATTTTAGTGGGAATAGCACTAGTGTATCTGAACTACAACATTTAACGTCTTGATTGCTCCAACATGTCCACTACAATATGCTCATTAAAAAGTGGCCCTCAGCTTGCAGAACTTCCATGTGGGCCGTGCTCATTTCTTATGTGCCTATGCAAAAACAAGTTCGAGGCATAGGCAGTATGGGCACTCTGTTTGCATATTGTTGTATCTTGCGCATATTGGCACGTTGGTCTCTCTTACATGCATTACTCTAGAGTGCGTGTGTCATGATGGCTTCATTAACCCTTTCACACGCCACCCATGAAGAACTGTCTGTTAATGTGCCATATCACTGCAATGTTATTTCAAGGTTCTCAAAATTCTATGGCAACTAAAATATTGTCATTAAATATGAATTTCTGTATGTTATAGTAACTCGCCCTAATTAAGGTTAAATTAATATCTATCTACTTGTCCTGAAGTTATTGCTGCTTTGTTACGGCATAAGCTGAATGAAATCTCAGGTTCGTTTTTGGTAATGTCAACTTTGAGGAAAGAAAAATTATAGTTCTCACTTGATTCGTGGAAAGAGGCACGTTGCACGCCATGGAAGTGATTTTTGAAAAGTGACCATATGAGACTGCAAAATGAAGTAAGATGAAAGTAAGTTTATCAAGCAGGATGTTCAATTCAACCAAGGTACCATATATCTTGCTCTTTCTTACCGTCGAGTGAATGCAAATAGCAAAACAGACTTGTGTACACAATTGTGTATTTAATATCTGAAAGGGTTAAACTTAAAGTGCAATGCAGGATTGCGTCATGACAATGAAATTCTTGAAGTGAATGAAAGTGGCAAAGTGTGGCCTGGTTGATTACCTTGTGCAATCTTTCTTGTGTTGCTGCGTCTTTACTCTGCAGTACTTTGCGATGCTGTGAAAGGTCAAGTGAACTTTTCTGCACTTGGCAAATCATGCAAGGTGTTCATGAACAGTTAACACCTCTAGAGCCCGTACCAATGTGGTAATCGCTGCTTCGTTGCAGGTGTTGAACTGCTTGCACACCTTTTGTCAGCCATGCCTTGAGAAGGAGTGTACGGGGGACAAAGTTCGTTGTCCTCAGTGCAACCATGACACCCCCTTGCCACCAGGGGGCACAGCCGGCCTTCCTTCGGACTACGCAGTTTCGAATATCCTTGAAACTGCTGCCCTCGAAGGGGCCAGCCTTGGCTGTACAGGCTGCAAGGTGGGTAGACTGCCTGTTCATTCTGCTTACGGGACCACTCTTTCTGCAAGAATTCTGTTAACCTTTATGCAAGCTTTGCCCTGCTTTTGTAATTTAAGCTTACAGTCTAGAAAGTAGTCAGTTTCCTTTATTGCCGTGCATGCCTTTATTGCCGTGCATGCTTTGACCGAAATGTGTTGAAGAACCTAGCACATCTTGCCCTCAAATCTTCTCACATTTTGTGTGTTGGCTCTACAATCTTCTCGCATCTTGTGTGTTGGTTCTACTGATGTGATAGCTGCGCCAATTGTGTCAAGCTGCTCCAACTCCTGAAACATGCTACATACTGCTGCATCTTGGTAAAAATTTTATTACTTGCGCCAACCATGCGCCCAGACATCTCTCTTCCATTCTTTCAGTGAGAAACATCATGGCAGGTGCATGAAATTCGTAACATACCGCTATAGTTTTGAGGGGTTGTCGCAGTAGGCAGGATAGGGCTATGTAGTTGAAGCAGTTGCTGGACGCAACCCTTCCAAACAATATTGAATCGCCCATAGTGCTAAACTTCATTATCAGTCTGAATACGCTCACCGCAGGTAAACGGCCTCTCCCATATGAACATGCTAAACTGACTGCATTAGTTTTCTATTACTGCTAGATTGAGTTTTATGAAATAGCTTTCTAAATTTGGGGGGATACTCAGAGAAAGGTAATAATTACCTAGTTGTTCTTAGATGGCAATCTTAGTTGACTGCTTGTATAGATTACAGTATTTCAATATATCTATGTTGACACCAGCTGTTTATTTAATTTTTATAAGCTGAAAGTGTTTTATGCCTGTAATGTACTTATTTTATGAATATGTTGATAAAATGGACGCGAGTGGACGAGAGGTGTCGCCCTTGTTACAACAATACAAGCTATAGCCGCTGAATCAGCGTGGCCTTGGTTTCATAGAAAATATTGAAAGCTTGAAAGCACAACTAGAGCCAAGCCAAAGCCAGAACAAATGAACCATAAGTTGGAGTTGAGTCTCAGAGGCTATAGTTTAGGCCGCTACACAAACAGTGCAAAAAAGTTCGAGCTTCAAATCAGGCTAATATCCCTGTCACATGTGGCAACTTGAGTGCTTTTTGAGCAAGTGTACTTACGCTCGCGGAGTGTCATTTTGGTGGTTCGCTGCTACACGTGAAAGTGAACTTCATAAATGACTGCAGTGGTGATTGACGAATTTGTAGCACAATGTATAGTTGTTTTTGCGCCTGTGTCTCATCGTCCGATCAAATTGTTTTTGTGGAAGTAGCACCTGTGGCACACGTCATCTCAAATGAATAGATAACTCCTCACCTACACATGTGCAAGTGTGCCTAAAAGTAAACATGACGGACACAGCCATTGCACAGCATGTGCTGCGGCATCCCCCTAGCGAACGTTGCCGCAAACTTCCCGGCCGTGAGAGTAGCAAGGTCTTTTGTTATATTATGACTTGATTAACTCTTTCGCTACGGCGGAAAAACGGCACTTATTTTGTGCTTTCACAAAAAAATTTATTACTCTTGACAAAAAAGGAACATGTAGCATTGTAATATATGAAATGGTAGCTTATTGATTCGGCCTTTTATACATATAAAACACTTTGGTATGAAACTTATAGAATTGGAAAATTTAATTGTTAAATAACAAAAAACATACAAAAAGTTATACAAGCGCTTCACAAGTTAGTGAATGTAAAGAGCAAAAAAATTATTTTGAGAAATCTGAAATATACAAATTATTACTAGTTCTCTTAGCTATCATTCTAGATAAACACAAATTCAGTGCAGCATATCAACAATTTTTTTTGGCCCATCAACCTACTGGCCCCAACGACTGTGCCACTTGGCAAAACAGTCTCGTGAAGGCAGGAAGCAAAGGTAAATATTACAGGTCGAGCAGAATACGTTCGTTCTGTTTTGATTTTTCGTTTTTTCGTAGCAAAGCTTGCAGTTTCTTCTCTTTTCCATTCTTTTCGGCTGGTGCCGAACAGGATCTAGAGGGGAGAAGGGGGGTGAAAAGGGGGCGTGTCCTTGAGAAACTTCATCGTATTGAAATATCTGGTGAATCAATTCTTCTCTGAATGCCAATTGGTCAAAGTTCCTGTTTCTGAATAGTTCTTCGACATTTGGATTCTCTTTTTGGTGCTCCTGAAAACTATTTACGCACGCAATGTCCACAGCATGAAAAAACAATGTTTTCCACCAACGTACACACTTTCTGAGTACGTTGTACGTGGCAATTATTTGGTCAGACTTGTCCACACCGAGCATTCCGGTGTTATACTCATGAACAAGGAGGGGCTTCTTTATGTTATTCACAACCCACTGGCCCCCCCTTTTCTCTCTCCTTTTAGCAGCAACGTGTTTATTTGCTGTGTGCATCGTGCTCATCAGACACACAGAACGTCGATCCTTCCATTCCATGAAAAGGATGTTGCCTTCCCGAATCCAGCGAACGTCCTCACGCTGCGCCCTTCTTTCCCACACAGCATCCTTCAATTCATTTGGGAAGCCCCGACGATCTTTGCGAGTGGTCCCACAGGCAAGCGTCGTGTGCTCAAGGAGGTATTAGAATAATTTTGCCGACGTATAAAAGTTATCCATAAAAATTTTATATCCCTGATGAAGATACTCTGTGCAAAGCCGAGTCACAACGTCAAACGCTAATCCATGGGGTCCAGGTACCTCGCGTTTTCCAGTGTACACAAAAAAATTTATTGTATAGCCGGTATTCGAATCCGCCAGCACCCACAGCTTATATCCAAATTTCGTCACTTTGTCCCGAATGTACTGCCTGATTCCTGACCTCGCTTTTGATTTTACCATGCGTTCATCCACGGCAAGGTTGCGCTGTGGTTGAAACAAATTTTGTGACTGCAGATTTATGTGTCGCAGGAGCCATGACACCCTCCAAGTTTTCCCATCAGATGCTGCAGCCTCAAGATCTTCCGGGTCCCCTACGCTCGGGAAAGCTAAAAGTGCAAAGAATCGGTCCCGTCTCATAATATTTGGTGGGAGAAGGCTTGAAAATATCCCCGTCGTCCGCCAGTACATGTGGAGCCGTGGTACATCAACAACCCCCATGTAGATGATAAGTCCGATAAACCTAAGCATCTCCAGTGGCATTACCTCTTCCCAGGAGCCGTCCCGGCGAGCGTAGGTTTGCCGGTCCAAAATACGCATCCAGGCATACTTGTTAGTGTTGTCACTTAACGTCTGAAGCACTTCCGTTGTGAAAAACAAAAGAAAAAATCAAGCGCCCTTGAGAAGCGACGCACGTCACTCCGTAGCACTGCTGCAAGATGGGCACCAGGCTGTCTTACGGGTGAAAACTTCATCCGGCGTGCTGGATTTGGCAAAACATCCTTGCCGTACGTTGTTGAGACCCTAAGCAAGGAAAGGATACCATTATCGTCAAATATCAAGTGCGTTTTTCCTTCATAAGCAGTGCGAAGTCAAAAACGATACTTACTTGGTAGTACTTATTGAAGTCTGAGGCGTCTGGTCTGAAGTGTCATCGTCAGAACTCGACTCTGAATCTTCAAAATCGTCACTCGAGTCGTCTGCACTATTCGGATCGAAAAAATCGTTGGTAGAAGCGGCCGAAGTGCTTGCAACAGCAATCGGCTGTCGTAGCGGGCGACGGGAAGTGGCGGCCATTATCACGTAAAACAAAACTGGATTCCATTCAAACTGCACACGAGGGCGCGGCTCAGCGGGCGAAATGTAAACCAAGAAAGGTGAAAATGAAAAGTGGGTTGCCCAGGCTTAGGCTAGATGGCGCTACATGTCCGTAAAACGCGAGTTTTCAATTTTTGCGGGAGATTTGAAATCATCAGAACTCCGTGTCCGATGGCCTATGGGTTCGTAGCGAAAGGGTTAATAGATATCGGTATTTCTCAAAACAGAAACAATGGTTTAAAAATAGTATGAGCGCCACTTTAGGCAACATTGTATTTCTGTGCAAACCACTGGTACCGAGGTAACACATTTCGTCACAGTGAAGTGAGGTTGGGGAACACACTTGCCAGGAAGTGTACTTTGCATCGAGTGGCGCTAAACTTTTACGTGTGACAGCTTGCAAATGAGGCTTGTGGTGAAGTGTACTTGCTCAAAGTGCACTTGAGTTGCCACGTGTGACAGGGGTATAAGCTTCACTGAAAGCCCAGTCTTTTTTTTTTCCCCCGAGCTTGACTGGCTTGGTGGTGCACAGGCCACTTGCCCATTATGAGATACTTCTAGCACCAATCTAGTCCACCATTTGTTTTCCGTGCTTCGTAGTGGTATTGATGATGGTTCAGTACATTTTCGGGATGGTGTGATCACCGTCGCTGCAGTTCACCACAGGCAGCTAGCAACAGTTAACAAGAGATGATAGGCTTGCCTTGCCGCCGCGCCGAAATCGCTGCACCTGCAGTAGGCTTATCACTGCTGTTTACCACCAGATGCCACGCTGGGATGACCACAGACAATTGTTTACAATGCGTCATGGCTGCATTGTGATCATGTGATTGGTCCGATTGGCAGCATATCTGTCAATGTTCTCTGCCGGTTGCCAGCATCAGTACACAACAGATGCTGCCATTACCTATTGTTCACCACCACAGCCATGCCGTGATCACTGCGGACTAGGCTTATTGCTGCCTTCCTCTGGATTTGGCTGCCTCAGTATGGTGGAACGCTTCGTCGAGCGCCGTAATTGCCTGAGTGTGTCAAAAAAGCTCAACATTCTAGCAGAAATTGCGGCTTGTCAAGAAAGACTGTTGGCGAGATATGCGCCCAGCGAAAGAAACTGTTGAAAGAAGCGCCAGAGCCAGCGTTTCGAAGCTGCACAAGTCATCCGATCCAGCTGTGGAAGAGGCACTTCCTCTGTGAATACAGGTGGCACAAAGCCCGAACATCCGGCTCAACCGACCCTTAATTAAATATAGAGCCAAGCAACAGGCATTCGGTCTTGCCATTGAGTTTGAGGCCAGCCAAGGATGGTTTGACAGATTCAAGTGCCATCATAGCATCAGCTAAAAAGCTGTTTGTGATAAAATCTCATTCGGGAGTTCAACTGAACGTTGGCCCACACGTATCTATAATAATTATGACTGGCGCTTGGAGCGATGTCAAATAAAGCATCGTCGTAAACTTCCCTTGCAGGCCAGGTGACCACTTCAGGTACGTCATGACCGCTGACAACGGTGTACGTTGCCTCAGAGAATTCTTCAGCATAAGCATTTCTGGGCACCATCTCGGACAGTGAGCAATTTCATCGGTGTACATGACGGCGTAGCTGTTTCTGACCGGATCGATGTTGAGATCGTGGCTTTCGTTGCCGGTGCCGCGGAAGTGTAACCATATGATTATGAATATGCTAATGGTTTCGCTGCCGCTGCTAACCAACCTTTTGCCGTGCTACAAAGCTTGCATGCTTGCATCGGTGTTATGTGTCAATCAATGCTATTGTGGCCGAAGGAGCTGAATTCGCTTATTTGAAAAGCTTCAATGATGTTGAAGATGACTGAAACTTGACGACGCGCTAAAAGCAAGACAAGTTTACGATCTAGTTTCATGCGAAATAAGGTGCGGCAACTTGCGGTTCACACCTTGTTCTTCATCATATAGTGAGCAAGTTATGTTAGCGCTTGTAACGTTTTCTGAGGCCTGAAATGCTGCAATGTAGGCCTTAATTATGCATATTTTGTATTTCGAACTATTGATATATCAAACTATTTGCAATCCCCTTTAAGTTCGATATATCCGGGATCGTCTGTATATGCAAGCCTCCTGTTGATGGGCACTGAAGTAGCATGCGTTCCAGCACCTTTAGAAGCAAATCTCCCCCCTTTCTTGCATGTTTTCATGCTTGTTCTTGACGGGCAGGGTTTTTCCTCTCTGCTTCGACAGCAAGCCTCCCCAGCAGAGTGCCGTTACTGCATGGACCCTCCTAATGACTGAGATGGGCCAACTTGCATCTCTGCTTCAGCCGCATTCGTCGTCCCTCCCCGCTTGCGTGCATTTACCTGCCAGTAGTACTTACGATGAATGGAGGTATATTACGAATGTGGACATTATAACGGGACATGATGGCAACGGCGACTGCAAAAACCTGTCGAGTTTCCATATTGCTGTCACAATCATAAGGCTATTGCACGATATCACTTAGTGTTTAAAAAAATGCAGCATTGGACAAATGCTTCACATGTGCTGTTAAACAGGGCAAAATGAATGCTCTCTGACTGCTCCAAACTTGTTCGAAAATGCCTTTCTGGCTGCTCCAAGCATGCTGCAAAAGGCACTTGTGCCTGCTCCTACGACTGCTTCCAAACCCATGTACCATGTTCCACCTCTGCCCATTTTCAAGGTGGTTTCACAGCAGTAAACAAATGCTAAGCCGTGGAACACTCACCCAGCAGAAATCCGAATTCCACG